>NC_092349.1:62311988-62611988 GCF_963676685.1 Mytilus edulis
AGGATGGAGGATCTGTGTATTCACATTATTTGTAAAACTCTCCTTATTCATGTGAAGCGTGTGCTTTACATCGAGGCTTGCTATGCTTATCATTGACGCCACAGTACTTCAACCAATCAGACAATGTTTATTTTGGGCATTTGACTTTTTTTAACTCAGATTTTGGAATATTTTAATCGAAATTATAGAAAAATGGAATGTTGTTAGTACATATAAAATAGAAAATGATGAATACTTTTAGCTAAAGATAATTTGGATGGGGGTTCTGTGTATTCACATTATTTGCACAACTCTCCTTACTGATGCCATATTTTGGAATTTCCGTGACCTAAATGGTTCGCGAAAATTAATATTTTTATATATAGTATAGTAATTATCACTGGGTCGATACCTCTGCTGGTGGACTATCAGTCCCCGAGGGTATCATCAGCTCGGTAGTCAGTATTTCGGTACTGACATGATTTAACAAACTTTACTAAAATTGTCCGTTTATAAATTTATAAATTATTAAGAAACTAAGGTTTCAACTCCCTCAGGCAAAGTTGGCTTTAGATTAATTTGGCTAATTATTTTAGGTATTTTTTGACATTCAGCTCTTCAACGGTTTCGGTACTTATACATCTTCGGATTTCAAATGTTTGGCTTTGAGCGTTCCTGATGAAGGTAAATCCAGAAAAGCGCTTCGGACGCAAGAAATTAATAACGTGTTGTTTTCAATATTTTACATCACTGGGTCGATACCTCTGCTGGTGGACTATCAGTCCCCGAGGGTATCAGCAGCTCGGTAGTCAGTATTTCGGTACTGACATGATTTAACAAACTTTACTAAAATTGTCCGTTTATAAATTTATAAATTATTAAGAAACTAAGGTTTCAACTCCCTCAGGCAAAGTTGGCTTTAGATTAATTTGGCTAATTATTTTAGGTATTTTTTGACATTCAGCTCTTCAACGGTTTCGGTACTTATACATCTTCGGATTTCAAATGTTTGGCTTTGAGCGTTCCTGATGAAGGTAAATCCAGAAAAGCGCTTCGGACGCAAGAAATTAATAACGTGTTGTTTTCAATATTTTACATCACTGGGTCGATACCTCTGCTGGTGGACTATCAGTCCCCGAGGGTATCATCAGCTCGGTAGTCAGTATTTCGGTACTGACATGATTTAACAAACTTTACTAAAATTGTCCGTTTATAAATTTATAAATTATTAAGAAACTAAGGTTTCAACTCCCTCAGGCAAAGTTGGCTTTAGATTAATTTGGCTAATTATTTTAGGTATTTTTTGACATTCAGCTCTTCAACGGTTTCGGTACTTATACATCTTCGGATTTCAAATGTTTGGCTTTGAGCGTTCCTGATGAAGGTAAATCCAGAAAAGCGCTTCGGACGCAAGAAATTAATAACGTGTTGTTTTCAATATATTATACTTAAACTTTGGAATTAAAATATACAAAACATATTCCTTTTTTTTTATTTAAAGTTTCTTATGTTTTTAAGTAACTGTATATAAGGAAATAAGTACCAGAAGAGGAATCTACTATACATTCTTCCTCAGTGTTAAAACAGCAAATTGATAAGTGAAAGTATTCAATTATATTGCCCATTTACACTTGTAACGACTTGAGTATTCACTACAAGACAATAGAATAAAAGTTATGTTTGGTTGTAAGCTAAAGTACATAACTAGGAATCGTTAAGTTTGACGGACCGAAGTGGTACAGTATGCCAATTAAAGTCGACATATATATTTGCGAACATTGAACATATATCACTTCATACAAGAAAAAGTGAACTCTAAGGAGGAAAATTCAAAAAGGAAAGTATGTAATCAAATGGCAACACCAAAAGCTCAAACATATCAAACGAATGGATAACAACTTTCATATTCCTGACTTGGCACAACTTTTTAGAATTTTGGTTCTTAGTGCTGTTCAACTTTGTACTTATTTGGCTTTATAAATATTTTGATATGAGCGTCACTGATGAGTCTAATGTAGACGAAACGCGTGTCTGGCGTACTTAATTATAATCCTGGTACCTTTAATAACTATTGGTACAGGCATTTTCTTATGAACAAAATGATGGATTAAACCTGTTTTTATAACTAGCTAGACCTGTCACTTGTATGACAGTTGCATAATATTCAATTATATTGACAACGACAAAACAAACATGTCACATAATTTTAATTCATAATATGTTGATATAATATTAATCAAAACATTTTTACTCATATGTAATAAAATAAAGTTGTATTCCTCGGTTTTCATGCCACATAGTCTTAAATAGAACGTTAAATGATAACACATTTTACGCGAAAGTGTATACCACAGCCAGGATAATAAAATTGATATCATCAATTTGACTTTTTTCTTAATTCCACGCAGATATTTATTGTTGAAGTGTTATTCAACCTGTACGAATCTAATAAATAATGGTATTTCGCATCCAGTTTTTGACGGTAATATCATTTATAAAAGTAACAAGTTTGTCAAATGTCCTTCAAAACTTTGTAGACTAACTGATGAAGTGCATGATTGTATTCTTATTGTTCAACTACTAACATTTTTTGGAATGAACATCCCCAGAGGTAAATAGAATATTCGATAATGAAGAGCAACTGATATTAAAATTGAAAAAAAAATGAAAAAAACAGTGTAAAAACGTTGAAATTAAACAAAAATATTAAGTCATATTTTATAGGACTACATTTCATACTTCTTTTATGAACATTTTGCTAGAATACTGATCGAGAGGGTAACTACTTTAATCATGACACATTCTTAAACCTATTTCAAGTCTGGAATCGCAACATTGGTTATCTTATATCATACCTTAATGTGTGGGTTTTTTTTTTTTTTTTAAGTTTTGATATTTTGAATATGTGTATTTGTTAATTCTTATAGTTACCAGGTGTTACCATTTGTTAATTAAACTTTGTCATACCTGTTGCTCGTAGATCTTTGATAGTATCGGTTCAATTTCTTTCACACCTTTTATGGATTCTTACTTATTATATTAACACGTGTCTTTTGATGACGACATTAAGTTGCAGATGTCTCTTGGTTATATTTATAGTTGACTGCAATCTTATTAACTCATAACTCACATCTTACTCACGTAGCATGTCGTGCCGACAACATCATTGTATTCGCCTGAAGTAAGTAGGTTTTTTAATGTAGATTCTGTTAATTCAGAAATTATTGCGAAAAATGCGCCTGAATTAAGTAGGCACTTTAAGTAGATACTAGCATACAGATTTCTTGACATATATATTTGGTGACACTCAAATCAGGAAAAATATTTCTTAATTTCTCGTCACAATAGGGATTAGATAGTTGCCACTTCAAGTTTTTCAATTTTGACTTTACAATTTCTTAATTTTATACATTCCCTATTAAAACTACTTTACAAAATATGAGAACTTTTTTATCATGATTTTCTTAAACGACTGTTATTGTTAAAATTGAAGTTTTTGAACCAGTGATACCTCATGGTAAAGATGACGACATTCCTCTGAAAATAGTATGAAAGCCATCATAATGTAAAACCCTTGCTACTTTTCTTTGATTTTCACATAACCCTATGCGACTTATTTCTGAATTTTTACTTGAAACGATTACCATGATAGGTGTTTATAGTGAAACAGAAAACCCTTCAATGGCACGTATCATTTTACAAGGGTTCATGATTCCTAATTTCTAGTTTTCTGTTTAGTGTTTTGTTGATTTTTGGTTCTATTCATATTTCGTCGTTTTCATTTGGCCAATTGGCTTTTTTTTCTTCGAAAATCAATCATCTAAAAAGTATCATCAACATACAAGAAATGAAGCTGAAACAATATGTTACTTCTCTATATCAATAGTTTTTACGACTTGACGTTCCATATCTCTGTCACTTAAAATGATAAATGCGTTTAACAGCTACAGATATTAACTTTTAATCGAATTACTTTAATAATTTTGTCTAATCGATCTATGACAGTTACAGTATTTAAGATCAATTTTCGTGGTTTCTGGCTTTGATCGTAGGATTAATATATCAAGCATAAAAATGAACAAAAATGTCTCTTAAATAAACGTTTATGAGTAGGTGTGTTGATTTATCAAATTGAAGTAATTAAGTATATTTGCTGATAAATTCATAATTGCAATATTTTCATAAAAGAAATCTTTTTTGCAATATCGAATTAATATATTCATCAAAAACATGTAAATAATAGAGTTAAAGTTCTGTGAGCTCGTTAGTTTTAAAATATGGGGTCTACAAACTACTAAAAGGATTCGTGTACGGAAAAACGTATAGTAAAAAGTTAATGTTTGTCGCTGGATACTAGATGGATGCATGGTGCTCTGGAAGTAAACATGTTAATTCATCTTACAAAGCCATCACAAATCAAACATGATTAACTTGAAAAAGGGTGGGTTTTTTTCTAAATTTGAATTTGAGTGGACATGTTGGTTAACAATGTTTTTTTAAATTGTTTAAAAGATATTATTGATATTATTATTATTATTATCATAAGTAATTTCATTATTATTTCAGAAAAAAGATCGTTGCCAGTTAAGCGAAGATAATCAAGCATATTATAATATCTGCATGTAGAGAAACCTGGTGAAAGAGATATTCAAGCTGCTTCTACTTTAAACAAAGTTCCTGTTTACCAGTATATTTTGCATGGTACCATGAAAAGCATAAATCGACCATTACTAAAATGAGTGAGCTTATAGGCTTCAACATTACTTGAGCGATGACAGTAACACAATCTAGATGTGCTTTTTGATATTGTTGATACATAAAAAGGTCTAGATTTTGTATTCCCAATTTCAAAGGACCATTCTGATTATGTGACAATCAACTAAAGTTAAAAGTATAGATTGCTAGACGATGTATGATGAATAATTTGAAAATAAATGTAACTGTTCTTTGGATGCATCTTAAAACTATTGGTTAGTACCGAAAATAAAGAGCTAACAAAGTAAAGAGTGAATTCACTGAAATAATTGATAAAATTTCACAGTAACATATGTATGAATAACTGAAATCGAGGTGCCGGTGATTATCAAAGGCACGTGAAAATCTTTCTCTTCTTGAAGGAACAAACTTGTACATTTTTTTCCATTTGATAACGTAAAAGATAAACAATGATTCTAAGAGGCTGTCCAACAAACATCATTGCAGTAACAATAATTTTCTTCCTATACAAGACTGGAGAGTCCATGTTAGATGCAACTACTCGGCCTTATATATTGAAAGCCGTCTGTCATGATAATTTCCCTTTCAATGCAACATACTGTCAACATATTGACTGGTATCCCGACATAGAGAGTGACATACAACGAAAATCAGCAACATACTTAATTTATTACAGAATTCTGATCAATGTTCCGTCTGTCATACTGGGACTATTTTGTGGTGCATATAGTGACAAATATGGAAGAAAAATACCGATGATGCTTCCCAGTCTTGGTAGTGTTTTTGGGGTATTACTTTACATGGCAAGTTTGGCATACGACGAATTTAGAATTCCATTGATTCTGATTGGTGCAGCCGTTCAGGGGATGTTTGGTAAAAGTACGGTTATTACAATGGCGGTCAACAGTTACATAGCAGATGTAACGGAAAATGACGAACGAATCCGAAAACTTGGAAATCTCTTGGCAATGAACTTCTTTGGGTTATTTGTTGGGTCATTCATGTCCGGAATACTGCAGGATATTTCAAATCTTTTAACAACATATTGTGTTGTGATCCTGCTCCATGGATGCACGATCTTGCTGACTGTAGCTGCTATGAAAGAAAGCGTTGAATATCCAGCGAAATCAGAAGAGGGAAAATCCGAATTTCTTGCTTTGTTCAACCCGGCCAACATCAAGGATGCTTTTGGAGTCTTGGTAAAGTATCGACCAAACAACATGCGTACGGTTCTATTAGTTTTGTTCTTACTGACATTACTAAATCAAACGTGTAAAGTAGGTGAGATGGATGTCACGGTCTTGTTTGTAACTAGGTCACCACTCAGCTGGCCTAAATCATGGTATGGATACCTTCTATCTGTCGATTATGCTGTAATGGGATTATGTCTGCTCTTTGTACTTCCGGTGCTATCAAGCATCATTCATCTGTCTGATGCTTCAATACTTATGATAGGTATAAGCTGCAAAATTGTTCGTTTGACGTGGGCAGCATTCGCTTTTAGGACGTGGATGGTTTATGTCTCCGTAATCATTGGAGCGTTTGCTGGATTAATTACATCTGCGGTACGATCACTTGTCAGTAAATCGGTTAATGAGCACGAAGCCGGGAAACTATTTTCATTATTAGCGTGCGCGGAAACAGCATCAAAGTTGTTTGGTGTATTAATATTTGTGAATTTGTACAGTGAGACGGTTGACCTGTTTGCTGGAGTAGCATATTTATTTGAAGCTGTTTTGTATATTTGCATGATCTTGTTGGTGATATGGATATTCAAAGATCTGAAAAATGTAGGAACAATAGATTTAATGCAGGCATTAGAAGAACATTCCAATTTTAACAAAGGTTCTGTCAATTATAACACATTGTCAAATAACCCACTTCCGGTGTTAGATGAGTTGGAGGAGCAGCCATCGTATCCTACTCCTCTACCAGCCACTACCCCATAATGAAGAACTGTTATGTTATCATTGATTGTTAAAGTCTGTTGATATATGGTTGTGATGTTTGTCAGTAATTATAAGCAAAGTTCACCTACTTTTCTTGATTTTATTTGCACGCAAAAGCAACATTCAAAGAAAATAACATGGTTATGAGATAATGGCATGTTTGGCATTATGCATCTAAGAAGGTATCCGATTAAACCCCAAAACCACAAAAACATGTAAAACCAAAAAAAACACAATTTCCATAAAACGAGTTAACTAGGTAATAAGGTAATAGTAATAATAATTATAAGGACTACATAAAACATATTTAAAGTATGTTCTTATAGTTTTGTGTCGACACGTTCTAAAATGGGAAAACGTAGATACAAATTCCTTGTTCTAGGTTATGAAAAATACTTTGTAAAGAACCACACTCAATCCCATAGCAAATACACCGAATATGAAATTACTCAATGCAGTGAATTGATATTTCAGCAAACAGTCGGAAGTGGCAATTGGTACTAATTTTGCATCACAACTAACTGATTTGATGATTTGATTTGTACTTATACGAAGCAGCACATATCCAAAACCTTCTAAAAAACAAAAACAAAACAAAAAAATGTCTTGCAAAGATCTTTTATTTCACTTTTGAATATATTGATGATGTCCCGTAACTCAACAAGTCACATGTCAGTTAGTGCTTACAACTCATATAATATCATAGGGAAGATGATGTAAACGATACTACCGAATGTAGTCCAACGCCAGGTAAATGATACCAACGTTAATAATGACAAATGGGGAATAAACGTAGTTGTGTTTTCAAGCAGAGTTAAAGCGTTGATACATTCGTGTGAAAGACACATAGTTCGTCATTCTATTGTGCTGTTTTTGTGCAATGTCATAAATTAATTTTAGGTATTCGTTGTTATTCTGTGGTTTACCTCGGCTTCAGTTTTTAATCCGGATTTGTGTTCTCTCAATCGATTTATAACTTTTGAACAGGGGTATACTACTGTTGCCTTTTTTTTTTATAGTAGTTAAGAAACTGAGATACTTAAACTGTCAAACCGACCGTTGATTTTCTAAGGAACTATTCTAGTCGTTCCTCCTTGCATGGTAGTTCTTAAGTGAAAGGTGTTCATATATAACCAATCGGTAATCCTCGGGTGACTCCGCTTCTCTCCTTCTATCCTTCGATGAGGTACGGAATCGGCCGAGTTGTGACGAATGATATATCCTGCAATCGGCAATCCTCGAGTGACTCCGCTTCTCTCCTTCTATCCTTAGATGAGGTACGGAATCGGCCGAGTTGTGACGAATGATATATCCTGCAATCGGCAATCCTCGGGTGACTCCGCTTCTCTCCTTCTATCCTTAGATGAGGTACGGAATCGGCCGAGTTGTGACGAATGATATATCCTGCAATCGGCAATCCTCGGGTGACTCCGCTTCTCTCCTTCTATCCTTAGATGAGGTACGGAATCGGCCGAGTTGTGACGAATGATATATCCTGCAATCGGCAATCCTCGGGTAACTCCGCTTCTCTCCTTCTATCCTTAGATGAGGTACGGAATCGACCGAGTTGTGACGATTGCATATATATAACTGAACGAAAAAGGCGGAAGACACTAAGGTGACATTCAAAAATCATAATGAAGATAAACTAATAACATATTTCCAACAAAAAAGACGAAAAGACAAACAAGCTAACAAAACAAATCATGGACAACTGAATGCCGAACCAAACAAAAACAACTAGAACCACCATAACCTGAAATTTTCTAACAGGTAGGGTAAAATGCATATGAGACACGTAAGGCATGATGAAATGTTTCTGCAAAGAATTGAGGTCAACATTAGAAAAATGAAGTCATTGTGTTATTAATAGCCATGAGTTGTGTGTCAACGTGACTTTGGAGGACAAACTTATAGAATCAGGTTTTATAGTCACTGTAATGGTCTTTTTTTTCTAAGTCTTTATGATGATTTTGTAGTAATTCTGCTTTTATAACCCAATCTACTTATAAATTTAATTATAAACACTTTTATTTTAGCTCCAAATACTCAAATTATCACTTTTCTCCGTTAGGTGTCGTACAAATTAAGCCGGAATAATAAAAAAAAAAAAATGAAACACATCTAATTTGTTTGACGTCATTCTAGGGTTATTTTAGTTTAGATCTGGCTCAATGAGTGTTGGAACCAGGTTAGAGGGATTAACTCGAGATGTTCACGTACATTCGGAGTGTTGAAAGTTAAGTTATATCGAGAGGTCCAAATGAACTCGGCCACCGGCTGCACGGCGTCCAGCAATGAAAAAAACCTCATACCGTATCTTTCTATATTGTTCGGGAACTTACCGTGATAAGATAACATGTGTTTTATCTTATCAGTTGTTTCTCAGTCTTTTATCTCTGAAATTACTTGAGGGAGGCCTATCATTAAAAGCACTTCTAACGTAGAAAATACAGTTAGCTTTGTCTCAATCAGTCAGGATCCTACTTCGTCAAAATTATCTCCCCATTACGCCAGTTCATTTTCACAATCGTAAAAATGGAAGCCATTGTAGCGATGACGCGCTACCAATTTTGCTCTTGGAAACCGATAAATTTATCCACATTGCACCAATACGATCCTTATATGTCAGTTATATTTTAAAAGACAAATGTATCAACTAGCTAATGAGCATCAGTTAATGATATTGTCTGCATTGATTCAACTTAAAAATATTGTCTGAACGGTTGTTAGGTGGAATTTTCGAAAAATCATAAACATTTAAAAAAATTCTAATTAAATATTTCGTGGAAGGGCAGACTAGATTTTTTTAGTGGTTGAAGACTATATACCCTAGTTATCACACACAAAAAATTAGAATTTTTCGAAGATATGCATTTTCATCATCCAACTTGTAAGACTGTCGTCAAGTACTTTCAGTAAAAAAAATAGCTATTCGAACACACCTTCCCTGTTTTTGTGACTTATTAGATAGGTATTTCACTTGACCCATATATTTCATCTTTTAGTACTGTTATTTTTTTGTGTTATAAAGTCAACCTGTATTTTTAATATATAAAAATGATAGAATCTGAAGCGAGACGATGTATGAAATATTCTTACTTTGAACGATATCAAGACAAAATACTCAACTCAAACACGCCCTAACATAAAAAGGTGCACTCGATTTTCTCTTTTCGATACAATTGTTACCTATTTTTTGGAATTTTTTCTTCAGTCACATAATGGAAGGGCAGACACGAAAATTACTGAACTAATAGATTGATATCTTTTCCGTCCGTGGTAATTTTTTCAAAAAAATCGGAGGTTATGCATTTTTGTCATCCAACTTGAAAGATACCCATGTCGTCGACTTGATATCTAATTGTTCTGCTTAACTATGTACTAGATAAATTGAAAACTTATGCAAATGGTGTTTTTGAAATAAATCACCTCGTAATTGAGAAGAAAATTGCAGTTTTGTTTGTTTCTATTAACTTTTTAAAAATTTGTCACTATAGTAAACAATACAGTAAACATTTATCGCCTTCTCTAATAGAGAGCTTCGATTCTTTTGTTCTATTTCAACCTGGTTTCCGACTGCAATTTATCAACCTGGATTCTTTTTATAAATTATTAATGTAATTCTAAAATGAAGGTAACATTATTTAGTTTAGTGCGTTCAATTCTGAATGGAATGGCTGGAATACTAGTAGTAAATATTTTTTATTTAAAAAAAAAGTAGAATATTAAATTCAAGGGCGCAGCACGTGTTTCTGTAACAACCTGCAGTAGTTAAGTTCGACACCTTAAGTTTTCGAAACCCACAAAGTATAATACAAAAGCGTTGGAGAACTAAAAATAAAAGAGCCTACGCAGAGACTTGGAAATCAAAAACTTTGCCTAGGAGAATTGTTACATTAGCTTTAAAAAATAGCATACTTTTATGAACTGAATATTAACAAAAACAAAACCATCAAAGCGAAGCTATCTGTTAACCCGGCAATTTTGGATTGGAGAATGGAATTGAAAACATTTGAATGGTGTTGCATAGTTTTTGTCTATAAGTTTCATCAATTTTAACTGTTCTAATCCAAAACCTGTTTTGATATATCAAGTTTTGGATAGAGTGTTGTTTTACAAGATTAATTGATTGTTTGCAGTTGGACGTCTGTGCATATAGAACACAGAGAAAATTCAATTAAGATAATTCATATTTTCTGAACACAGAGTGATTGCAAGAATAATTTGACAATTTTGACAGCAGTTAAACATATTGATAAGCTCAAGATTTAACATTACTTCTATTTGATTATGATATGCTGAATTGACATTTTTCTGTGTCTGATTTATAGCAATTTGGCAAAATTAAAGATAGTAAAAATGTATATACCAGAGAAACTTCAACAAAACCGACGAAATTGTCCGCATATACTTTTTATCAGACGCTGGTATTTCAAATGAAGGGAAAATGCCAAGTACATAAACATTTTCAATTTGAATTCTAAATAACACGAGTTTTTGGCTATGTTATAGCCTTCTTGAATCATTTGCAAAATAGTCGCAAAACTGTCTCCGTTAAGATGAACGTAAAATAAAGATCCGATAAAAGCATTCAATGGGACAGCAACCCAATACTAAATTTCAAAATACAAGGTTTAATATATCCAGTCTTCAACAGCATACAGGTGGTTTACAGTTTGAAAAGCTCTTAATCGCCCGAATAACTGTAAAATGAATTTAGCAGGAACTATTGAAAAATCTGTAATATGGATTATTTTTTTAGAGTGTAGGGAACTTCCTCATCATACAACACTACATGTTTCATAGTTGAATCAACGGAAAACCTGTAATTTTGCTGAAAACCTCATGCAATTGCAACTTGATATAGTAGCAAATTGAAAAAAAAGAAGCTTTGAAGTTAGACTTCTAAGAATACTGTTTAAAAAGACAATAATTTAACAAGGAAGTGTTCAGAAAATGATTCCAATTGGATGCTTTTCAAAAGAGCAATTACACGAAGCAAGATAGAATCGAAGTTTTAATTAATATTAAATTGAATTTTTTCATTAATGAAAGATCTGAGAGAAAAGAACAATTAATTTCAACAAATGGTTTGAAAGAAAATATATGAGTGCCACTTTAGATGCAAGGTACTGTAGTTTGTCGATGTTCAATTTTCACATATCCCTTGACAATCAAGACAAAAAATTAAAATCGAAATCGTTAACTGTTGAAATTTGTTTAAATACAAAATTAAGTCATCAAACATTTTTATCAATAATTCGCCATCATATCTGATGCTGGCATGCACTTTAAAACATTTATTCGTATGCATGAATTCTATCAGATTAATAGTATATTTACCTCGATCTTCGAACAAAGATCGAAGCATGCTAGTCATGTGTCTTTAATTCAGTGGTCACAAGCTTATAGTATAGTATGTTAAATCTTAACGAAGTTGGATGAATGAATAGATGTTGACGGCCAGTGGCAAATAGTATACACAAAGTAAAGCGATAACATATTCACGGGATTTGAGTACGAGCCTTTCGTTTCTAAATACCGAATTTTAATGGACTACTTCACGAGGTAACAGTCCGTAGTAAAATATCACCCTGCCCCAACACATTATTTCTATTTCGAGCCTACCAATACGTTCCTTACTTTTAAATGATGCATGCACTTGGACGAAGCCACGACTTCCAACACTTCTAACCAAAGAATTACTGGAATCAATCTGAAAATTTTACACCAAACTATTTAAAAGTAGTCCACATGCTATCTGAAGAAAAACGTTTACACGGAACAATTTTAAAAAGAAATGACTTTCAATTTTGATGATCTTGTCCCTACTTAATTCTTTTTAAAAAATGTCGTTTATTCGATTGATATTTACTCAGATTCTCATTCATCTATTGATCAAATTGACATAAAAAAATTATCAAATTGTATAAATGATTACTTCAGTGTTATTTGTGCATGTTTCTGAATATTTTATCTTCCAAACTATGCACATTTGATCAGTTTAAGATTATGTCTTTCCAAATAAGTTTTAAAAGGAGGACCGATTTTGGCCTCAAATTTCAGGTTCATCTGACAAAAGATTTTGACCACTTTTTAAACACTTAAGTGTCTATTTTATTTGAATTAATTAGTTTATGTGAAAGATTTTAACAGATTTAGTCATTAAAAACGATCCGATTCAAGCTCAAATATGAAAAATCTACCTAATATGCCGAAAAACGTCACTTTTCAGATGGTAAAAATGAAAGTGGCCGCATCCGTGTTCATCCTCAACCTTTATATATGTTATATCATAAAATACAACTTACATTTCAATAATAAGGATGAACACGAATGCGGCCACTTTCGTTTTACACGAAAACCGTCTAAAATTTAACTAAAATGCTATAGTTATGAGGATTTCAGTAATTTAGCATGACTTAATGGTGCTAGTACCGGATATATGTGCATTGTATTGTCAAAAACAGCCCATATTTATGTAGCAGAAGCATTCTCCTGTCAAATAAATAACTAAAGGTTTACATTTTAACAATTTTGTAAAACTGCTATATTTTGGGGCCAAAAAGGGGTCTTACTGAACCTACTCCTTTGAATTTGGATCTTTATTTGTTTAAATAAAATTTAACAGATAATGTCAGCACGAGTGTCGTCCGGTTCTGTTATTGACATGATATCATAGCTTTGTGAATTCTCTGCAGTAGTCAGCGATATTAGAGAGTAAATAACATATATATCATCAGCAGATTGAACAAGGGAGTTCTAAAGGTATAAAGCCACTAATTCATAGCCCCATTGCTTTCTATGTTAAATTCTGCAATTTCAAGCATTTATGGCTACTTTGTCTTAAGTTCAAATAAAGTGGCAGTTATTTCATGTCAAAACTGTACCTTATCCTGACTTGTGCTGAAAGAATCAACATACCTTTAATTGCATATTAGAGCGTACTGGTTCCCCAAAGTTTAAACATTGCTAATTCAGTGATGCATGGAGGATAATATGAAACATTGATATCTCCGTACTCAAGTGTATTATATAATTACCGATAATGTGTGTAAAATAGTGTACATAGATGTGGTGGTGGAATATTGACTACTCAAATGAGGTTGTCCCGAAGTGGACGGAGAAAGATTTCCTGGTAAGGTAAGATAGTACAAAAACAGGAACTTCTGATCTGAACAACAGGCCAAATGTGCCCTGCTATCAAAATTTCATATACTTCTTTATTATTCAAGTAAAACTTTTAACAAGGGTTCTGCAGTGATTCCAAGTGCCCAAGCTTTCATTTGATAGAAAAACTACCAAAATATTCCCACTATTGACAAAGACACAGCTATGCGTAGGAACTATTTTGTTTAAAATATGTACTACTTTCTTGTATGTTCTTTCAAACCGGACCTGTGGTTCTATACCTATAAGCTCTCTTTAATGACCCTGTCCAAATGATTTATAGTGTTTTCTTCTTTTTGGATGATTTGGTGTTGACGGCTGAACTCTATCAAATGTATTATCAACTTTTCTAGTTTAAAGTATTTGAAGAAAAATATCATAAAAATGTACTATTGTATTATTTAATTTAATTACTAGAATTAGTATAAAAAATCCACACATAAATCCTACAATCTAATTTTAGATTCTCATTGACCTACCGAATTAGACTATTTACCGGATTTGTAATCACATAAGCAACACGACGGGTGCCACATGTGGAGCAGGATCTGCTTACCCTTCCGGAGAACCTGAGATCACCCCTAGTTTTTGGTGGGGTTCGTGTTGTTTATTCTTTAGTTTTCTATGTTGTGTCATGTGTACTATAGTTTTTCTGTTTGTCTTTTTCATTTTTAGCCATGGCGTTGTCAGTTTGTTTTAGATTTATGAGTTTGACTGTCCCTTTGGTATCTTTCGTCCCTCTTTTAAAAGTTGCATGGCTATCACTTACTTTTCGTTGGTTAATAGCTACACCAAAAGTCGTCGATGCGCTTTAAATAGCGTTATTAGATGGTTAACGAACAAGACTTAAGGATGTTTGCTTGTCATTTTTTATAATTTTTGTCAGATTTTCGAAATCCTCTGGTTTTATCCATTTGAATGCCTTAAAAAAAATTGCCCATGAACCCCCATTTTTCTTTTTATAAATCTTTTATATGTATAATTATAAGCCATTTGTAAAAGTTTTATAAAATCTTATTTATTTTTTAATAGTTTTTGAGAACTTTAACTGATCAATGATAAAGCTATGAAAACTCAAGAGAGAACATTTTCCCGCCAAAATTCCAATGGCTAATATCTCGAAAACAAGCACATTGACCCCTATATATTTTTTTGCTTTTTTGATTCCTCAATTAATCCCCTATCAATATATACTAGTTTTATGGAAATTTATTTATTTTGAAACTGAGCAGCAAACATCCTTAAATGAGATAAATTTCAATCCCGGCATGCTCAAAGACTTAAACTACGTCACATAAGTCAGGAAGTTTGAAAAAATAAAATTAATAATTCCAAATTTTCTTCTTTATTACTTTTCATATCGAAAAAAAACTTGGTGAATATGTTTTTTATGGTATTATGAACATAATAAGATGAAAAGTGAAAAATCGCGAATTATCCCTTTAATGACCCTGTCCAAATGATTTATAGTGTTTTCTTCTTTTTGGATGATTTGGTGTTGACGGCTGAACTCTATCAAATGTATTATCAACTTTTCTGGTCATGGTGAAACACATATATATCTATTGACATGGTATTTAGATTCCTGTCTGTGTTTTGAGTTTTTATACGTTTTTCTGGTTATGCGTGTTTGTTGATTGGTGTCTCATTGACGTATACGCCTCATTGACGTATACCCCTCATTGACGTATACCCCTCATTGACGTATACCCGACATCTCTTTTGTGCATTAAATAAGCCCACAATTATAAATTTTGCCAAAGCAAATAACAATTTTAGGCACATATTATCCTGTCTTAGGGTAGGGTTGAGCACTCGCTGGCATGTGTAACATCACCACATTCAAATATTGTATGTGCATGTTCCAAGTCAGGGGTTGAAGTCATAAAACTTTGCTCAGTGCTCGGAGCACAAAAATCATGCTCGAAACATTAAATCCAGCATTTTGATTGGTTGATTCTTGAGTCTGAGTACAGAAATCATGCTCGAAAGTTTTATGACCGCAAGACCTGGTGCCTGTTATTCAGTATTGGTCGCTGTCTATCCTACTAGTATTTGTTTTGTACAAAAACATGGTTATTGTTTTCTTCGTTTGAATAGTTTTGCATTTTGTAATGATCATTTCGATGCCTTTTATAGCTTAATATATGGTATGGGTTTTGCTTATTGTAGAACACCTTTCAGTGACCTGCAATTGTTAAGATAAGTTTCATTTGAAATATGTTAGATTGTTGTCTCATTGACTATCATACCACATCTCCTTATTTTATATTGATTTTTTTTACGGTACAGTCACTTGAATTAAGAATGAACTCATTAACATATTTTCTACTTCGTCTTCATTAAATTGACATTTTACAACAGTTTTGATTAAAATTATCAATTTCGCAATTTTACAACACAATTATTATGAGAGTATAATAACTCCCGTTTTCCAATAATTAGCTGATTAAGGTGTTAGGTAGAAGAAATAAAAAGATACAAGGCTTATAATCAAGTATGGTAGATGGCTATATTAAAGATAGAAAACATTCGTCTTTGGTTGTTCATCTTAAGACCGCTATAACACAACCATCGTTACATTTCGACGGTTACAACACCGGTAATGTTACATTTAGGCTGTAACAAAAATGGAAAGCTATATTTAGGCGGTTTCAACAAAGGTAACGTTATATTTAGGCGGTTTCAACAAAGGTAACGTAATTTTTAGGCGGTTTCAACAAAGGTAACGTTATATTACGGATTACAAATGTGTCGAGGTTTGTGATTGGATAACAACACAGAGATGTCAGTATATATTCAGGAAACTGCCGGGGTATATACGACGTTTTTATCCCCAATTGGAACCTCAAAAACGTCATCATATCATAACACCGGTTACTATGTGACGTAGTCATAAGCTATCAGACTGTCAGAGGTTCACAGAGGGAAAATAACATTGACGTGCTTCAGTCAATAATACATTTTTGATACAAAATCACGCAATTAACACTTTTAATACTTTAATTTGATGTTAAAAGTGTTATTGTAAATTATTACATACACGATAAAATTATGTTCACAGCAAATTAGAAAATCCTTCACGTATGCCGAACATATCAGGTTGGGTTTTTCAATATGTGTTGTCAACAAATACCTGCACTGGAAAATAACATTAAGTCAGGGGTAATCCGTAATATATGTGTTATTTAGGTCTCAGAAAGGGTATATACTGTGACATTCCCGGCTTAGGGCTTATAAACTCTAAGCCGGGAATTTCACAGTATATACCCTGTCTGAGACCTGAATAACATATAATATTTAGGCGGTGTCGACACAGGCATGCCTTTGGCCGTTTGAACACCGACAATGTTACATTTAGACAGGAACAACACATACAGCGTTACATTTAGACGTCTACAATAAACGCAACGTTACATTTGGACGGTTATAACACCAGCAACATTACCTGTGAACAGTTACAACACCTACAACGTTGATTTTTGATGGTTACAACACAGACATAGTTTCCTTTAGAAGGTTGCAACTGAGGCAACGTTTTTAAAAGACGTTTATAACTCGGTCTACGTTGCCTTTAGACTGTTGCAACTAGGCAACGTTGTGATAGTATCGATATCAGAGTACTAGTATAGACAAATTAAGCCATTACAAAACCAATTATATATTAATATTTTTGTAAAATTACACCATAACAAACACAGTCCCATTTCTATTTAAGATTATATATAATTATATTCGTGATTATTTTTGCCCGAGCGATAGTGAGGGCTAAAATAACACGAATATGACGCATACCCATGTTAAAACTACAATAAAGTATAGATTGAATCAATTATTTCGATTCTGATTAGGACAATTAAGGTAATTTCTATGTCCGAAGTCTATATGTGTAGAGCATTTGTGTAGGTTCTTCCATGAACCACCCTTTTTGTTTGAAAACCAGCAAACGACTGACAATGTGATTTTTCAGAGGGAGGAGTTTTGAACAGCCAGCATGAACGGTTTGTCGTATCTAGGTCAAATATGTCAATTTTGAATTGCAACACATACAGTCATAATAAATCAATTAGAAATAACATTTGCATCATTTAAGAGTTTGGGAGTGTTTTAAGTTAAGGAAATATAATAAATGCATGCCAATTTGATAAAGTTCATTATTCTGCAGTAGTCAATATACGCAATGTGGATTTAGATCATATGCATATGGGTATCTGTTTTTGTAGCAGTTCAGTGTTTCTGTTGTTCCGTTGTTTTCCTCTTATAATTATAATGTGTTTCCCTCCGTTTTTGTTTTGTGGCCAGGATTTGTTTGTGCTTAATTCATCGATTTATTTCTATTGAACATCGATATACTACTGTTGTCTTTTTTTATGGTTACAACACTGGCAACATTGCCTTTAGACGTTTACATCTCAAATTATGTTATCCGGTCCTGTACTGTTAGATCCCGATTGGTTGATTGATTGTTGCCTTCTTTACAGCAAGTATCAAATACTTCATGAATGTTCAGGTTGATCGTGTCGAAAATATAGAAATACATATTAAAATGAAACCATTCAGGTCTGTTTTATCTTTAACTTCTGTAAGTTATCGATGTCACTTTTGTTTCATCATATACAATACAATACAAAATACAAATAGGTTATTTACGTCTCACCATTAATATTACAATACATAACATAATACACGAATACATACAATAATATAAAATATTAATGCCATTCTAAAAAGAATTATGAGAGACGGGATTAAAATATATATATGTATATATATGGGAAATTAATAATTATAAATATCACTGTACAGCTAGATTAAAAATTTTCCTTAAAATATCCTTAATAAATATTAGGCGCTGGTCTAGTTAACGAACAGAAAAGGAGGGTTTCAACCCCGGAACACCACGAAACGTTCACATAGTTAAACGAGAATACAACAACAAAAACACCAATCATAAAAGAGAGATTCCAACCCAAGCCCCACCCCCTGGATGGCAATGCATATGTATGTCATTATAAGTTTAATTAGGGCTATCATTCATCCCAACAAAAATTAAGGCTGCGATTTGAGATTCGGGTAGGAAAATGCATATCATAGTCTATCGCAGAATGATACTTAAATTTAAGGTAAAAGCTAATAAATATTCGATTAATGAGGTAATTTCCAGGTAAATCGAAGAAAAATAGTATTTTAACAAAATAGCAATTATAGCACTATTGACTAAACAACTTGATATAATATTATTACAGTAATATTTACCCAAAACTAATGGTTGGTTTGATTTTAATTGACGCTCGATAGATGCATTGTATCATTGTATGATGTGTTTAATATAGACATTGTTTGCTATCTATTTGGTGAAATATTCAAAATAGTACCATTATGATCGCTGGATAGCCAGAGTAAACAAATCATACTGTAATACTGTCGATATCATTGGATTCTCTTTAATTTAGATATACAATGCATCAATCTAACTAGTTATACCAAAAAAATACGCATTAACTCTATCCAGACAAAGCTTACTACAAATGCAACAAATTTAAAGATGCTTGAAAAAAAAATACTCCAAAAACACAAAAATGCAAAATTTTCTTTTAACTTCTAGTATCAAATTAGTGTTATGTCATATGAATGTAGATGTTTAAAAATGTGTATGCTGTCTCGGTCTTATTTTATAATACAGTTATTTGAAAATGATTGTTTTCGATTATCATATTGTAAGTGCTTATGTGTCAAATTTCATCTTGGAACTCATTGTATTGATAACATGTGTTTGGAGTCATCGAAAATATCGAAATCAAGGATTAAAATCTAAATCAAGTGTTTGGTATTTATGAATTTTTATTCAATAAACAAAATGCGGATTCTTAAAAACTGAGACAACTATACTATTAATAATTTTAAACTCCAGTAATTTTAAAACAAAAAGAATGTTCGAAGAAAAAAGGTTGACAGAGGGATCAGAAAAAAGGGTAACACAAGGGTTCATCGAAAAATAAAAGTTTATTTAGGCAATAAACCAAATGAACTTCAACAGATACAATGTAAAGAACTACTTTCTACATCATAGATAACTTTTGCTTGTACTAATTCGTTTTTAAGGATCACAAACGTTTGATGTATTTTTGGTTCTTAAAATATTTAGTACTGGGCGTTATTCAAATAAATAGGTATTGTGTTCGATTCAGCTGGTCATAGTTAGATTCTCGGTCAGAAAAGACTTTGAATTTGATATGTGTTGCTACTCCGTCACTATAGTATGTGTAAGTACAAAGAGTGATCTAATTGGAATCAAAATAATGTCTCCGGGTAAGGTACTTTCTTACTTACTGCCCTTGTACGCCATTGGCGGATAAGGTAGCAAATGGGTAATAATAACCAGACTCAGACTATCAGTCAGTTACAATCAAGGTATTTCCATACCATATAGACCAGATATCGCACTGATATGCAAGTACTGTTTGTCGCTGGGCGTATTGCAGTCGACAGTTAATGAAGTAATTTACCGTCATCTTTAATTAACAATTGAACATATTTTTGTAATCTAATTTAAAGTTTAATAGTACGGTGACCAAGTAAGGAAAAGTAGCTTATTTAAGGAGTTTAATCGTCATTCGGACTATATGGCTACAAATCACAGTATTGGTAGTTCAAAGGTTAAACTTTACATTTTGACTTGTCGTCAAAAAATCGTACGGTGCAATTTTTGTAAAATGGGCTTTTAAGTAAGTTAATTTGAAAGAAAAATCGACTTTGAAAAGTTTTGAGGTTCACATTGTAAAAGAATATCCGTGATATGGTTTCTGTTAATAAATACTTTGTTGTTACACCTTATTTTAACGATTTCAAACAAAGTTTAGCAAAATTAATCCGTTATTAAAGAGTTTTTGTAAAAGTTTGATACTACGAATACTTGGGCATTTACTAGAGTACGTTTCAACTCAATTTCATCATTTGTTTTTACGCAAAATGTAAAATAATCAACATTTATATGATATTTCATACCTTTAATAATCAATAATATCAAATTCATTTATCTCAGAAGCATTATTTCAGCAATTCAAGCCAGGCACAAGTCTTAACGCTCAGATGATGGAGCTATTCGAAGCCCATATACAGCTTTTTATAGATACATATAAGCCATTTGATTGTGTTAAATCACTTATATTCGAATACTGTAATGTGTTCCTCGAAGCAATAAACAGTTTGCTGTCAAATGTTAGAGCAGAATAAAGGCAACAGTAGTATACCGATGTTCAAAACTCATAAATCGATAGAGAAAAAAAAACAAATCCGGGTCACAAACCAAAACCGAGGGAAACGCATTAAATATAAGAGAATTACGACACAACATTAAAATGTCACACACACAGAAACGAACTAAGCATAAGACACAATCTGATGAGAATAACAAATATAAGGAGAGGGTAGCTGGTCACTTGTTTGAGATCGACCATTTCAAATGTTACCGTATTTTTTTGTAACCAACCGTACCAATTACTGAAGGTGTATGCCAGTTTACAAACTCGATATGCTTCAACTTTCTGAGAATATGGAGCACCTTTTATAGATGTTAACTTTGCTTTTAGACAGACTCCTAGACATTTCAATGGTATATGGACCGACATGGCAACCAAAAATACCGTTATAATAGCCTCAAGGGGATCCGGTTGCGATGTATAGGCATAACAAATCAAAAGTCTGCGCTTGTTAGATGGACCATTACTAGACATTTCCTAAAATCCCTTAGTCGTGTAATGCTGGAAAGATGCAAATTCACACGAGGAAACAAAACCAACAGCAATGAAAATAGATATAGGACGATGTGGTATGAGTGCCAATGAGGCAACTCTCTATCCAAGTAACAAGATAAGCATTATAGGTCAAGGTATGGCCGTTAACACGGAGCCTTGGATCACACCGAACAGCAAGTTACAAAGGCCCACAAAAATTACTAGTGTCAAACCATTCAAACGGGAAGACCAACGGTTAAATCTATATACAAACAAGAAACGAGAAACACTCATGAACCACATGAACAGACGACAACCACTGAACATCAGATTCCTGACTTGGGACAGGTTCAAATAGTTGCAGCGGGATTTAACGTTTTAATGGTACTAAACCTTCTCCCTTTTCGGAAAAAAAACATTTTATTGCCACTTTAAACCATCTGAATGAACCATGCCTTATCCCTTTGAAGTGGTGTTCCATCATCCATGTCTTATACTTTCTTTTCTGGAATGCATACTACAATAGATATTCAAGATTTTTTGCTCACAGCTTGTGCACTTTCTCGACCTTCTTTTGTACCATCACTCAAACTTACATCAGATATGGTATGGAATTGGTTCAATGTATTGATGTTAAGAAAAGTAAAACATTCGGTGACCTTGCAGCTTACAATCACAAAAATTTGTCCCAATACTTTCCTATAGCGCACACAGTAGCAGATATGTTTGACCGCTACGACATGAACAACTCTATAAAGTCTGCTGAAAGGAAACACGCACGACTATTTCATAGGTTTTCAGAGCTTCGTTAATATTGACAGAGATGAAGCCTTTGTTTGGGCTTGAAAGTTAATTTCAAAGCTTTATTATCAGAAAAATCTCTTTAAATCATTCCATCATGATATTTATACAATAAGCGTCAAACTTGCCCCCATTGAAGATGTGAGTTAAGTCAGGTTACCTCCCAGTGAAGCGGAACTGAAACAGCATGTTTTACGTGGTTCGTTTCAAACTAATATTTGGACCGCATTACACATTGCTGAGCCCCCTATTCCGTCACGCTTAGAATATATACGATCGGTGCGAGTTATATGATTCATTACACCCAGTGTATTTTAAAGGGCAGGTGTCAGCAGAATTCTTGCAGAATCTTGTGTTTTCATGTGAGGGAAAATCTTTATGTAAAAGTCATTAGTTGGTTCACAACAAAACCTTATATGTTCAGAGCTTCGGTCCTGTAAAGGATTAGAATAATGTAGAAATTATTTCCAATCACGTTACCTGACAGACGAAAAGGAGCATACTACGGCTTAATTTTGTTGTGTGGATCTCTGTGATTGGATTTTTGAATTGTAACTTTTTTCGAGGTATTGAGTTGTTTTTAGTTTGAATGAACTACATTAATGAGCTTTTGCAAATTACACCTTCATGAAATTAGGCTTCAGGTAAAAATAATATTTATTATCTATTGCTGATGTTGAATATCAGCCAGCAAGGTAACAACTTTAACTTTAATAGAATAAGTGTTGATCTTTTATAATATAACAAGTGTTTGAAAAACGCCAATTTTCAGAATAAATCAACGTCCTTATTTCTTTATTTTTACATTTTCGAGATAATTCATGGCTAATTGATTTGAAAAAAATGTCTGTTTCTGAAATTTAACCATAATTGTTGTAGAAATCTTCAAATTTTGAAAATATGGAGAGAAAAAAATTTAATATCAGAATTTGATCTTTGACCTTATTTTATGTAAAACTGTTACCACATTTCCTTTTGACGACATCAATATTTCAAAAGTACTAATTTTTCCGAATCCAATGATATATAATATAGCCATATAGTATGTTTGACGATTAAATCTAAAATATATTGTGTTTGGTCGTCACCGTACTATAAAGTTCGAGTTACACACAAAAATGTGTTTCATTCAATGCTTTTACAAACCTATAAAATTGCAAAAAGAAGCATTCAATTCTTATAATTACATTTTTATGATATAACCATGAAATTGGGATTAAATCAGGCTTCTCGTTTGCATTCCTATGGATTGTTGTACCGTTGTCATGGATAGCACGTGCAATCATAGTTGCATTTTATTGGAAAATAAACAATGCGACGGAAATCTTAGGAAACATCTTTATAGTGTAATTATTCTGGAATATAATAAAACATTAAAATGTACTTTATCTGTTCACAGTGAAATCAAGCTTTTTACAACAAAATGAATACTGGTTACCGCGGTCTACACCAAAGAACTTATCCTGGGATTCCGCCGGCCCAATCTAGCCTCGCGTCCCAAGGACAAGTTGAGACAGGAACACAGGCAACAAAGAACTTAACCTTTCTGACATAAAATGCTGCACACTCAAACATTGGCCCTTGTTATTCTTAAACGATTTAGTAAAACATATTATAAAATACAAATGATAAATACGATCTTGAGTGAAGCTCGCATGTTTTAGTTCTCAAACCTAAATAAAAAATAGGAAAAAATATGTTTTGACATCTTTTACAAAACTGATAGGAAATTTATGGTTTTCCAAAAACGACAAAGTTCTAGGAGAATATATTCGTAACAGGAAAGATTCCGATATGTTATAAGAGGTTATGATCGGTTATGTTATCACAATGACAACATTTAATTGGTCATAAACTTTTGTCCGTTCAACGAACATTATGTACATAGCACATGTAGATAAACTCGAGTAAGAAAATGCTTAATTTTTTTGCGTAATAAATTGGTTTCAAACAAAACAAGGACTAAACATTACTAGAGTGTATTTTGCAAGTGAATATACACCTGAAACCACGTGATATATCAAAAGTGTGGAAAGCAAAGAAAAAAAAGATGGCCATACACATGATATAGAGATCAGAGAGACAAGATGAAGAAAGCTTAACCACCAGAATAAAATAATCATATCTCGGGAAAAACGAAATCGAGACATCATTTATTTTTGTATGACAAATCTAATCATTTCGTAATCTTCTTCTTTCCACTCAAGCTATTTAATTTCGAATGGTTTTCCTGTCGTTTTGTTTTAGTGATCATTATATTTATGATGTTCTAGGATTAGTTTTTCTGTATGAGACAGTCCTGTGAATATGTGTTGACTTCGATAGTCAATATGATTGTATTAATCTATTCTTAATGCAATGCTTGAAATGCCCTATGTCTATCACAAAATCATACGTGCTGAAATTTTGTCGTACTTGAAAAGATAAATGTCTTTTGCAATCGGATAGGGATTTTTTAATTTCTATTCTTAATTTGACGACAAATTAATTTCCAGATGAGTATAATACTCCTTCTTGAATTATAGATTCTTTTCACAAGAATGCGTATTCTAATATGTTTATTTTTAACTTAATTATTTTGGTAGCTTATATCAATTGCATTCCTTAAATAACTGAAAAGGATTAAAAATACAACTAACTCGTGAATACGAAAAGAAAAAATACTGTGTGAAAAGTCATGAAATCGTGACCTTCAAGATGATTGGAGAATACCACCCCTGTTTTATATTGTATTAATAATAACAGTGCTTAACGTATTTGTACGTGGGCATATATTTTTTAGTATATGTAGAATTCAGTCACATCTTGTCTGGACTCCAAGAATGTTTAAAGCTTGTACAGGAAAAGAGTGAAACCCGTATGTTAATCTGACTTATGCGTTAGTATAGGTCTCAATATGTTTTATACTAGCAATATTAAAAAATTTGATGGACTACTTGTGTTAAAGTTCCAATCTTTAAACTCTTTCAATTTGAATTCTTTTGAAATGCAATGCTGACCAAGATCAGCGTGCAGCAATGTATGTAAAGAAATATTATTACAGACCTCATATGTTCATGACATATTTACAGACGCTGCAGTGAGAAAAAGTTCTTTCTAAACGATTATAGGATTGTCGTTGTTCCTCCTCTATTGGCATATACAAACATCAATGCATTTGGAAAATTTGTTATTGTTAGCAAATATATCAAATCCTTTTTACAACTTTTTATGTTGGGTTTATGTCTTACTGATGTATATACCCATAATGTTGATCTATGGTAAAACATTGATGTCAGTGCATGTAAGACGACAATGTTAGATATATATAAATGGTGATCCAGTGCGGATCCGGGGGAGGATTCCAGGGGTTAGAACCCCCCCTTTTTTTGTCCTGGGTTGGGACCCCCCTTTTAAAATGGCTGGATCCGCCCCTATGACCTACAATCATTTTGTCTCTAATGGTGAATTGTCCTATTGGCTATCATACCAAATCTTCTTATTTCTATAACGATGTATAACTTTTATAACGAAAAATGTTTTAAAAGCTATTAGTCATAGAATACAAAAGCAGTCCAAAAACAACACGACAGTCATTGTTGAACATAACGAGACGGTCTGACACAATCACAACTAAATAGTCAGTTGGCGTAGTATAATGGTTATATTTCTATGGTTCTAAGCCAAATTACAATTAAAACATTGTTATCTACATAAGAGCTATTTCTAAAATGTCATATCAAACATAAATAATATTTGTCCGGGGTAATCCTTCTATAACATCATTTACAGAACATCTTAAAGGTTAGATATATAACTGGACTGGCTATTTACCATTACCTTATCACAGATAGCTGTTCTAGTTGTTTATAGAATTAACTCATAATTTCTATCGAAGAACAAGCCATGTTTTTACAAATAAGATTCCGTCACTTGAGAAGAAAAACTAATAGACGAATTGATTTTTGCTTCCAAACTTATTATATTGTATAAATACGGCGCATATCAAGAGTCATTAATTAGCATATATATTGGGTTGCTATTGATAGAAGAATAAAAGGTGCTTTGTTGGAATGACAAATAACTTCTGGCTTAGTGGAAGGACTTCTGTGGTTACGAATTTAATAGGTTTCAGTCTGTTGACTGACATACATATGCAGATTGCGTCACATGGCTTAATTTGCAAAGTTATCATTCAAATTTATTGGAGACCACTCAACTTAAAATGTCCGATTTTTTTGTTTATTGGTAATTAGCTATGGCATTACCGGTCATTGTTTTAGAAGTAGGTGACCAAACAGGATTGTGCTTACTTAAGTTGCTGATTTCTTCAAATATCTTTTACCCTATTCACTACCACAATCGTAAACACTTAAAAGAATAAACTCTGAGATCGGAAAGCAGATAGTAAAAACTCATTGTAGATTATTCCTCTAGGGAACCTTAACTTTCAAGTTTGCCTGTCAAAAATAAAGTGGTGTGTCAAATAAACTAATCCGCTTAGAAATAGTTTCATTTAACTACAACAAAAAACAAAACGTTGATAGATGTAAAGACTCTTTGCTTCCTGGGAATCAAATCTTGTTTAGCCCTCCCCCTTTTATTTAATTTATGAGAAAATGTAGTTGAGTCCCATTGAACACAAACATCTAAGATACCTCATCCGCAACAGATGTGTTGCATTTTTTTGTAAATAAAGATATTTAAACAAGTTGCTGAAATTTACTGAGGAGGCGGGTATTGTATTCCACTAGGGATTGAATGTTTGAGGACCACAGAGAGAACTGATGTATTGAATATATAGTTTGATCAAATCCTTTTTCGTCAAGTGTAACAAAATCATTCATATAATTGTGACGTATAAAAGCTGGATTTGTTTATTCGTTAAAAAGCATGAAATATTTAGTTTTTTACATCTTTTATCTTATCCAACTACATCGTCTGCCCATTTATATGGAAACGAGTGTAATACCGCCTTTTCTCCACTTGCCGTTTCTTCGCACCACAGTTTTGACCAATGCTCTTTAGCACAGTATTGCCCTTGTTCAAACTTGATACATTTCACATTCAGGAGACCAAAGAACATTTCTCCAACTTCATTTGATGTTGTAGTGTTAATTTTCTGTGGATAAACAAACGCATTTGTGTATTATACCAAAAAGATAATTATTTCAATACTTTTGCAACCAGAAACCGTAAGTCATATTATTTGCAGTCCTCGAAACGAAATGCCGATTTGAACTCTCTAATAAATGTATTTTCTAGTATTGCATATGATATTCCCCTTAAGTGAAATGTACTTCTAAAACAAAGTTGCTACAAGTCATACCTTTAGACAGTTAAACAGTCCAGTGTCACAATCACAGTGACTAATAGTCCAGGGGTATGGATTTCTAAGGTGATATTTCTCAGCAAAATGGTCCAAGAAATACGGGCAATGATCGTGGTCACGACAACACATATCTGTATTCTTATATTTTCCTGAATAAAAAATATAAAAAGAAAATTAGTCATACATTCTGGCAATATGATTTTTTTTTATATCGTAGTCAAACCACGACAACCAAAATGGGTGACCTAAGATTTCATTTATATTGTCGACTCTTTGAGAGAAATGAATGTGTCTAGTATATTTTTTCAGTTCAAAACTGATAGACTGCCCTTGATGTCATTGGATTGACATTTAGAAAAGTTTCAACCGCAGTTCACTTTTCAAAGCATTGAGGCACAACATTGTATCACAATGAAAAAGATTTCATTACTTTAATAATATAAAACAAATACAAGGCAAATGCAGATTTGCAAATATAGAAATAACAGTTTTGAACTGTTATATCCACGAACTAGTTAGTCTGTGACTAAAATAGTTAATACAAAGTGTCTACTATTGTGCCAATACTTTGCTGACTTTTATGTGTTTTATTACTGTCTTACCCAGATCATTATAACTAGAAGCTACATTGTCCAGTCCACACCACTTAGTTCCTGGGAAGATAGCTAGGTCAAGCTTATGTCCAGCTGGGTCTCCTGTTTTCTCGGGGGTAAACGGAACTCCTGTTCCGTCTATTCCATTCCTCTTCACAAAGTGTGGGCTGGTCACTTCTTTTGAAATACACCTCTTCCACATGTCCATTTTACCCTTTTCTCCTGTCATTTTGATAAGTTATGGTCATTTTTGGAATTAATTATGTTTTCAATAAGTAAATATAAACTAGAGGCTCTAAAGAGCGTGTGTCGCTCACCTTGGTGTCTGTGAATATTAAACATAGCAAAAGATGGATTCATGACAATATTGTGTTATGGTGATGGTGATGTGTTTGTAGATCTTACTTTACTAAACATTCTTGCTGTTTACAATTATCTCTATCTATAATAAACTTGGCCCAGTAGTTTCAGTGCAAAATGTTAGTGAAAATTTACAAATTTTATGAAAATTGTTAAAAATTGACTATAAAGGGCAATAACTCCTTAGAGGGTCAATTGACCATTTCAGTCATGTTGACTTATTTGTAAATCTTACTTTGCTGAACATTATTGCTGTTTACAGTTTATCTCTATCTATAATAATATTCAAGATAATAAACCAAAAACAGTAAAATTTCCTTAAAATTACCAATTCAGAGACAGCAACCCAACAACGGGTTGTCCGATTCATCTGAAAATTTCAGGGCAGATAGATCTTGACCTGATAAGCAATTTAAGTCCGTCAGGTTTTCTCTAAATGCTTTTGTAATTCAGTTATAAGCCAAAAACCGCATTTTACCCCTATGTTCTATTTTTAGCCATGGCGGCCATCTTGGTTGGTTGACCGGGTCACCGGACACATTTTTAAACTAGATACCCAAATAATGATTGTGGCCAAGTTTGGTAAAATTTGGCCTGGTGGTTTCAGAGGAGAAGATTTTTGTAAAAGTTAACGACGACGGACGCAGGACGACGGACGCCGGACGACGGACGCCAAGTGATGGGAAAAGCTCACTTGGTCCTTTGGGCCAGGTGAGCTAATAATATGGCGGGGTTAAACATGTTAGCGGGATCCCAACCCTCCCCTAACCTGGGACAGTGGTATAACAGTACAACATAGGAACGAACTATAAAAATCAGTTGAAAAAGGCTTAACTCATCAGATGGACAAACATATAAGTGGATGTGGCCGGGTACTTGTACATCCCGACAACAAAAAGACACTAGGAACAGATCAGAGAGTACTAACATTTATCTGACAGTTAGTTCAAAGCCACTAACAACTAATAAAAAAAACATGAATCTAACACTAAACAATCATTCCGTACACATCCAACATCCAATGGATTTTGTGTAAAGACGTCATAAACAGTCAGAGAAAAACATGACCTTGTGCAATGCCAAGTTACAGGTATCGACAGATTGTAAATCCATAAATGTGTATAACATAATAGTAATATTTAGTTTGCTTTTAATTTACTGATAACTAAATCAATATTTATACCAATAAAAACAATATTCAATGATCTTATTACAGTGTTGATATGGTAACCTTTCAGAATAAGTTTATTTAAAGGAGCGATAAGTTTACAAGGATCATTTCTAAATTTCCGGGCACGGTTAACAACATTTCCGTAAAAATGAGGATGTGCTATCCCGTTTGAAATAAGTTTTCTACAGGTACAATCAAACTTAAAAACCAAATCTTTATATCTATGGAAAAATTTATGGTAACGATATCCCTGGTTTAATCATTTACCAGTAATACATAGATTGCGTTAGTTAAAATCAAAAACGTCACAACAGACACGGGCATAGCGAACGAGGTGCGAAATATAAACACCGTAAGATCATCACCATCTAAAAATGGAAAATTAATAATAGGGAACGAAAAATCGTCCCTTTTGTCGTTAATTTTAGTGTGGAGTTTCCCGTTTAAAACCGAAATATCTAAATCCAGAAAAGGACAGTTATTACCATATAAATTTGATTTATTTAAAGTAAGTTCCTTGGGGTAAATTTCAGCAGTATATTGAGAAAAGCAGTCTTTTCAAAGACAATACTAAGAGCTTTACATAAATTGTAGGCTAGATTAAAACATAGGATATCTCCCTATATCATTAAGACTACTTGGAAATGGTGAGTAAGACTAATACGCTTTTATGTTTTTGTCTTGTTTGGTTGTTTTTCACTTACGTATATCTATTCATATTTAGGGGCAATGTAATCTGTTAAATTTTACTTTGCTATCGTAACTTTTCCTTCTGCTACTGTGACAATTAAGTTAATATCCCCCCCCCCCCCCATGTCTATGGCACGCCGTTATTATATTTATCCAGTTTGGAGATATCTTATTTAGTTAAATAAGACTAGAACACACCCGTGATATCGCGGGTCTGTGACTGAATTAAAGTATATAACTATGCGCAAGCCTTATCTTAGTATCAGTACTGTCATCTGATAAAGTCCTGCCGATTATAAGATACACAATTTTCTCTGCTATCAAATCTTTCTGTTTGAACCCGTCGAACTGGAACTTATCAATTATTGGTAATATTAAATATTTTGAAAACAAAAGGTCCTGGAATGGAGTATTTTTTAATCAACAGCATTGTCCTTTATTAGTTATAAATAAAGTTGAATTCTTTTTTTCACTGTTTTACGTCATGCCTGCTAACAAATTGAAACTTATTTTTAGTCCAGATTTTTAGTATTCGTATTGTTATCTTAGAAAGTCTTACGGATTAAAATACTACAATAGGTAACAATTTGACAATTTAGTAGTGTCAACCATGTGATTATGACCCGTTTATATAGCATGTTAATCCTGAATACACCGTTTGGTGGTGCGCCTGTCAGATGCGGAACGTACAGATAAGGTAATAGGTAACAGGTGATTATACTATTGGTATCGATATCGGACTCGACCCGGAACTTCCTAATTATTGGCGATATTAATTACGTGGAAAACAAAAGGGCCTGGAGTGGTGTAATTTTTAATCTACACCTTTGCACTATATTAGTTGTATATAAAGTTGAATTCTTTGATTCGTCGTTTTTACGTGATGACGGCTGACAAATTGGACCTCGTAATTTTAGTATTATAGATATCTTATAAACTAATTGAGATATCTTAATAACAAAATGAGATATCTTATGTATTAATTAAGATATCTGATTTATTAAAAAAGATATCTTATATATTAAATAAGATATCTTATTAAAATGTTTATAAAGATATCTTATTAAATATATAAGATATCTTATTTAAAATATAAGATATCTCTATTAATTTATAAGATATCTTTTTAACTATATAAGACATCTTTTATATAGTTAATAATAGAGATATCTTATTTACTTAATAAGATATCTCCATAAGTTAATAAGATATCCCTATTAGTTTATAAGATATCTCTATTAATTAAAAAGATATCTTATAAATTATGTATTTAAAAGATATCTTTATAAAGGAGTAAGATATCTTATATACTTTATAAGATATCTTATTAATTAATAGAGATATCTTATTAACTTATAGAGATATCTTATAAACTAATAGAGATATCTTATAAACTAATAGAGATATCTTATTCACTTTCAAATTAAATAAGATATCTTATAAAATTAAAGATATCTTAATACTTAATAAGATATCTTAATACTTAATAAGATATCTTGTTAAATAAATAAGATATCTTCAAATTTGGATAAATATAAAAACGGCGTGCCATACATGTCCTTCAGCTTTAAACTTATGAAAACTGCTTAATTTATTATGTTACTCACCGATTTCTATTGTCATGGGATTGGTATTCAGTAACAAAGCCATGGCTTTCTCTTTGTCCTCCGTCAAGCTACAAGACAGTAGACCATCAGACCGTGAAGCTAGAGCACTGATGAAGAAACTACCATCTGTAACTTCTATCGCATGTTTACCATTACCATATGGGGTCTCCAACCATGCTAACTTGCCTGTAATGATGAAGGAATCATGAAAGACAAGCGTCAACAACAAATGAAAGGTAAGTGTCAGCAATTGGTGAATAGCAAGCGTCAACTTATGGTGAAAAGCAAGTGTCAACTTATGGTAAGTGTCAACTTATGGTAAGTGTCAACTTATGGTAAGTGTCAACTTATGGTAAGTGTCAACTTATGGTAAGTGTCAACTTATGGTGAAAAGCATGTGAAATCTTGTGGTGAAAAGCAAGTGAAAACTTATGGTGAAAAGTAAGTGAAAACTTATGGTGAAAAGCAAGTGAATCTTATGGTGAAAATGTCAACTTATGGTAAGTGTCAACTTATATGTCAACTTATGGTAAGTGTCAACTTATGGTGAAAAGCATGTGAAATCTTGTGGTGAAAAGCAAGTGAAAACTTATGGTGAAAAGTAAGTGAAAACTTATGGTGAAAAGCAAGTGAATCTTATGGTGAAAAGCAAGTGAAAACTTATGGTAACTGATGATAAGTAAGTCAACAAATCCGCCTGTTGTTCATGCAGGTTTTTGTTTATTTGTGTCGTTGGTCTGTTGTCTCATTGACATATATCCACATATCCTTGTTTTCGTGTAATTCAAATATAAACAAATGTAAATATTATTGTTTCATTGTTTATACAATTAAGACGAAAATGATAGGACATGCTTAATATTTATTTGTTGTGACAATGGAAGACCAAAAGCAACATAAGGATGTCTTATGCAAATTAATATATTGTCTAAAACTAGCATATTAATTACCTGATTCAACAGAGTAAGCATGGTATATTAAAGTTATGATGATAGCTGACAACATTGACATTTCCAAACAACCATATAATCATCAATTCAGAGATAAGACATACAAGAGTCACATGTAAATATGTGTCAGGTCACTCAGACTTTTAATTTGAAATGGCTATTTCGCAACAAATCCCATTTTGATTTCATAAAACTGGCCTTCAAAGGCAGTTATTTCAGATTATAATTTTAATTTTAACTCATTCGTCAACCAAATTACACTTACTGAGACAAAAAAAAACATTTTCTGTTATGTAACAAAACCCAAACCAGAAACAGTGCTGTGTAGCAAAACATATTTTTAAACAGAAAATAAACGTGTATTTTTTTTTTATCCCAAAACAGATCTAAAGAAATGGAAATTTTGTCAAAATAACAAGCTTTTCATAACACTAGTATATATTGATAGGGGATTATTAAAGGAACCAAAAGAGCAAACAAAAAATATAGGTCAAGGTGCTTATTTTCGAGATATATAAGCAATTGAAATTTTGGCGGGAAAAATGTTCTCTCTTGATTTTTCATAGCTTTATCATTGACAAGTTAAAGTGCTCAAAACATATTAAAAGGTAACAAGGATTTTATGAGACTTTTACAGATGACTCATTTTTATTATACATGTTAAAGATTTTTTTTTTTAAATGGGGGTCAATGGGCTATTTTTTTAAGGCATTCAAATGGATAAAACCAGAGGATTCTGAAAATCTGACAAAAATTCCCAAACATGACAAGCGAACATTCTTATTGCTCCAAACACTCTGCTTCTTCCCGCTCTGATGTAAACTCTCCATCAAAATCACAATTTGTAAAAGTAAACCATTTTATGTCAAAGTATGGTCTTTAACACAGAGCCTTGGCTCACACCGAACCGCAAGGCTATAAAGAACCCCATAAATGACTAGTGTAAAACCATTCAAACGGGGAAACTAAGTTAGCAGTCTAATCTATATAAAATAACGAGAAACGAGAAACGAGAAACACTTATGAACCACACAAACAAACGACAACCACTAAACATCGGGTTCCTCACTTAGGATAGGTGCAAACAAATGCAGCGGGTTTAAACGTTTTAATAGGTACCAACCGTCACCCTTACCTGAAACAATAGTGATACATCACAACACAGAAAGACACACTATAACATATCAAGTGAAAGGGCTTCACTCAATCAAAAGACATATTAAAACAAGTGAATATACACTGAACGAATAAATGTGTTCTATTAATACACAATGTAAATAAAGTAACGTAGTATAAAAAGGCCATGAGTTTTAAAATTACGGTATACGAGTTACCACACATTTATGAAATACAAAATAGATCTGTTATTGCTGCCTTATGTTAAGAATGTTCAGTTCTGTATACAACATGTCTCTGTTAATTAGCGAAACACAAGATATAATTGAAATTGACTGGTTTGTAAGAAAAATCTCCGTTAAACTGTATAAGACATGTTTTACCCAATTATAAAATTTCCAATGTCCAATATCAGATTTTATAAGACGGAACGCCATTTGGCTTCCATTGAAGTGCGATAATTGTTCAGAACATTTTTCAGAGTCAGTATCAAACCATATAATGATTATAAATAAGTGTTGCAAATTGGTATCGGATGTCCTTCATTTGAACAAGTCACCTTGACGTGTTTGTCCATTTTAAGGTCAATTAGATATAAATATACACAACAGAACTGACCAATGTAAAAAAGACATATATGGAGAATAAAACCAGTAAACAAATCTACAATCGTACAGATAATGCGACAAACTAGACAAATGAAAATAAATCACACAGGGCGCTACAAAAACAATTCAAATACTGACATGAAACGATTCAACGAAATTATAGGCCCGATCTCCTGGTAGTCAATTATTTTTGATTTGTATGTGTTTTTTGTCAACAGCAATATAATGGTATTATTAAGAGACATATTTTACTTATCATTACGAGAAGAAAGAAGTTTCTGTGATGATGGTCATTTTGCTTTTTGATGTAGTTACCTATTTTTGATGTCATCTATTTAGTCAAATTTGTTATTTGTTGATGTCATATATTGAGCCATCTGTTATGTTATTTGTTGATGTCAGATACTCAGAAATCTATGATATTTGTTGATATCAGATATTCAGAAATCTATGTTATTTGTTGATGTCAGTTATTCAGATATCTATGGTATTTGTTGGTGTCATATATTCTGATATCTATGTTATTTCAGGTTGATGCTAGATATTCAACGACATATTTTGTATTTGTTGGTGTCAGATATTCAGCGATATCTATGTTATTTGTTGATATGAGATATTCAGACATCTGTGTTATTTTTTTATGTCAGATATTCTGCGACATCTATGTTCTTTAGTGATGTCAGATATTCGGCGACTTCTATGTTATTTGATGATGTCAGATATTCTGCGACTTCTATGTTATTTAGTGATGTCAGATATTCAGACATCTGTGTTATTTGTTGATGTCAGATATTCTGCGACATCTATGTTCTTTAGTGATGTCAGATATTCTGCGACATCTATGTCCTTTAGTGATGTCAGATATTCTGCGACATCTATGTCCTTTAGTGATGTCAGATATTCGGCGACTTCTATGTTCTTTAGTGATGTCAGATATTCTGCGACATCTATGTCCTTTAGTGATGTCAGATATTCGGCGACTTCTATATTATTTAGTGATGTCAGATATTCTGCGACATCTATGTTCTTTAGTGATGTCAGATATTCTGCGACATCTATGTCCTTTAGTGATGTCAGATATTCGGCGACTTCTATGTTCTTTAGTGATGTCAGATATTCTGCGACATCTATGTTCTTTAGTGATGTCAGATATTCTGCGACATCTATGTCCTTTAGTGATGTCAGATATTCTGCGACATCTATGTCCTTTAGTGATGTCAGATATTCGGCGACTTCTATGTTCTTTAGTGATGTCAGATATTCTGCGACATCTATGTTCTTTAGTGATGTCAGATATTCTGCGACATCTATGTTCTTTAGTGATGTCAGATATTCGGCGACTTCTATGTTATTTGGTGATGTCAGATATTCAGCCATTTATGTTATTTGTTGATGTCAGATATTCAGCCATTTATGTTATTTGTTGATGTATGATAATATTGGGTTAATTAGTTAAAGCATATTCACACTTTTCCATCTGTATGTACCTGGTGAAAAGTCAGAACGACTTATAATATTTTAGTAGATTTTGTTCATAGTTAAAGGACGTGTTTTGGCATATTTTAGAGATTATTGGGGTAACTGTTGTTATTCTACTGTCATATATCTACATTTATTCAGTATCTTTTATCTATATCGTTAGATATAAGTGTAAAAAATGTCAAGAACAAATTATAAATGGCTTGAAAATGATATGGTCACATTGAAAATATGCCTAATAAGAACAAATTAATAAGGTCAAGCAGAATACTTTCTTGAAGATATTTCACCTATGAATCTTTGAGAAATATTTTGTATCTTTTTTTCTGATTAGGAATAGCAATAGATTTTTTTGTTTTAACTGAGAAGGACATCGTCTGAATGTTTTTAAAATCCTTTAACTAATTTTATCTAATTTGTACTTCCTGTTGTAAATGAGGAAGACGAATTTCACTATGTCATGAAATGCAAATGATTACAAGTAATAAGAAAAAAAATTGTATCTAATATTATGAACCTTATACCATGATTCCAGAAAATATCTGAATTCGAAAAATTTCAATGCATTTTGCATGAGGAATAACGATTTTATATTATCAGCATTTAAAAAGACATGATAGACCGGAAAATATGCAATAATTTTCGAAACTTGATTCTTTTAAAATGTTACATGTAATACAATATATATTCTAGATACATTAACATGATTTTATACTATTATTTTCTGATCTTATTAAGCAGCCTACCCCTCAACCGAATTAATAGTATGTATCAAATCTGAGACTACTATAACACTTTGTAATACAGTAGTCCCAGATCTAATGGTGTTTCAAAATTCTATATTTGTGGATTATTCTCCAAGAACTTTTTGTATATGTCCATATTTGTAGTGTTTGGTAATGTTATTGATAACAATCCTATACATATTCTGAATTCTGAATTTTCTGAGTTTTATTTTCGTCTGGTTGTTAAGCAAGCAATTTTGTGTCCGTAAAATAATTCTTATTTTTCAGAGTTTATTTTCGTCTGGTTGTTAAGCAAGCAATTTTGTGTCCGTAAAATAATTCTTAATTTTCAGAGTTTAATTTCGTCGAGCTGTTAATATAAAAAAGAAGATGTGGTATTATTGCCAATGAGACAACTATCCACAAAAGACCAAAATGACACAACGTGACATTAACAACTATAGGTAACCGTACGGCCTTCAACAATGAGCAAAGCCCATACCGCATAGTCAGCTATAAAAGGCCCCGATAAGACAATGTAAAACAATTCAAACGAGAAAACTAACGGCCTTATTTATGTAAAAAAAAAAAAAAAAAAAAGGAACGAAAAACAAATATGTAACACATAAACAAACGACAACTGAATTAAAGGCTCCTGAATGGGACAGGCACATACATAAATAATGTGGCGGGGTTAAACATGTTAGTGGGATCCCCCCCACCAACCCGGGACAGTGGTATAACAGTACACCATAAGAAGCAACTGTCGATCAAGCTAGTGATATCGCCAGTGGAAACACCTTTCATCTCTCTTTATTGTATTTACAGATCTTTACAGTGACAACAACTGAACATGACTCGGTTATGATATTTACAACTTCCCTTACATTTTTTTATGTATGGCTCTGGGTCATTTTACTTTTTTTCCTGGTTATCACAACTAGCCTTGTTTAAGTTGTGTATGTGTTAAATTAAAATCTTTATTGGTTTCAAAGTTAGTAAACTTTTAGAGAGAAACTTTTGCGGATAGTACTGTTGTTTCACTGACAATAATACAACAACTCCTTATTATTTTCCAAAGTAAATTAATGGTTTTATGCAGTTCTAAGTTTAAATATTCTGAACTCAGTCAAGGTATCTTAACCCGCAAACTTTGGGAAAATTCTCGGCAGTCGTTCATTTAAAAAAATAATACTTGATGACTGAGTGCTTAGGACATACAAAGGAAGAGTTTAGTTCCCGGGAACCTAAAATATATATTGACAGGGAGTAATCATGACAGTGAAGCAGGGGGGATCCAGTCATTTTAAAAGGGGGTGTCCTTACCCAGGAAAAAAGGGAGTGTTCCGACTACATGTCCCCATTCGAATGCAATGATCGTTCAAAAAAAGGGGTGTTCCAACCCCCGGAACCCCCCCCCCCCCTGGATCCGCCAATGTGAAGGGACTTCAAGGGCGCCCGTGTGTACAAGTTCTGGTAACAATAATTTAATTTTTCGTTGTGACTGCTCCGGTGTTACATTTCTATATACTTGTCTCTATCTCTAGTGTACATTAAATTATTCGGTAAATTATGTCTCAAAATAAAACATCGTGGAACAAAAACATGTTTTTGAGAAAAAAACAAAAAAGAATCTACATCATTAAAATAAATGAAACATCACAAGCTATGTGTATACTTTAAATAAGGAATTGGATAATTGTAAATGAAATAAAGGTCCCAAAATATACCTTTAAGACATCTTATGGTAAGCTCACTTTCCGGCCTACAATATGAATATTATCAATTATCAACTGAGATAAAGGAAAACGGTAACTTTTGGCATGAAACATTTCTAACAAGAATGTGTCCCCAGTACACGAATGCCCCATCCGCACAGGCTATCATTTTCTATGTTCAGTGGACCGTGAAAATGGGGGGGGGGGGGGGGGGGGGGGGGTAATCTCTAATTTGGTATTAAAATTAAAAAGATCATATTAAAGGGAACATGTCACTGGCGGATCTAGGAATTTTCATAAGTGGGGGCCCGCTCCAGTCACGCTTCAATGATTCCCTATATAAGCAACCATTTTTTTCCCCAAAAGGGGGGGGGGGGGCCGGGCTTCATCAAAAACTACCTCGACCAAAAACTTTAACCTGAAGCAGGATAGACGGACGAACGGACGGAAGGACGAACTTGACGAACGAACGAACGGACGCATAGATCAGATTAAAAACATCAAATGTCCACATGATAAATGGGGCATACATGATAAAAATAAAAAATGACTTGATATTATAAACTGGCTAAACATAATCAACACATATCAATCATACAATTCATATTTAAAGAGGCTATATGAGAGAAATTCAAATATTTAATAATTAAAATATACATTCTAAAGTTAGTATGAAACTTGAAATCTGCAAAATTTTGCGGGAAATAGATTTATTGTTCCTGGTAATTTGACAGATCATAAGGGGGCGCTGTTATAACCACAAACCGGGGAGTGCACTTTACAAAATATGTGTCTACTGTTACAAAGTTGAAATAGTTGTGCCCAATATGATAAAACGATAGAATGTCAACGAGACATTTACCCAGAGCTATTGGGAGCAGGGGAAAAACTGCACTTGAAATAGAAAGAGAGAATTTTGAGAAAAGTCAGGTAAAATCTTTCACCGGAAGTGCATATTTGTTTATATTTTATCATGATTTGTTTTACATGTTTTCAGTATATCTTACACATTAACAATTAACAAGCGATCAGACAAATGTATATCAACTACACAAATCACTGGGATTCCGTAAAGCTTAAATGTATGGCATGACTCATGTGTACATACCGAATACACAGCCAGCTGATGCGTAGAATCCGTCATCCCAATTTTTGACACATTCTCAATCAAATTGATCAAGAAAAATAAAATATCAATATGACCTTTTTCCCAAGGTATGTCTTGAATTATTCAAAAACTAAGTATGGATAAGCAAAGTCTTTGTGGTATGGGGTAGCTCAAATGATATGACACCGAACAGCTGTTTAGAGCTGAAATATAATGAGGTATGTCAAATAACACTGTCACACTTTATGGGTGTTTTTAAACATTTGATTGTCCTATTGATTTACTTTTTTGTTTACTGTTAAAGGGTGATCTTTTTATCAATTTTTGCATGCCTTTTTCTATGAACATGCACTTTCTTTTGGTTTTTATGCATAAGGAGCAGCAATGTCAACTAATGTATTTTGGTATTATACAAGCAATGTATAATGAATTGCTACTTGAGATGACAGTTGTCAATTATGTGGCGGGACAGCTGCTGTGGTCTTATGGTAACATGTTCGCCTTCAGTGCAGTTGGTCATGGGTTCCAACTTAGTCTGGGTCTAATCAAAGATCAGAGAATTAATGTTTGCTGCTATTCCATCAAGCATGCCGCATTAAGGAGTAAGTGAGCAAAGACTGTTCGGTCTTAATAATGTGTCTGACTTGGATGACATGTCTTCCTGTGTATTGTTACCCTGTGAATGTTAAAATACCTGCTCAGCGTGTCAGTCTGGTAAAAGCAGAGTAAATATTCATATAAGATTAAAATTGAGAAAGGAAATGGGGAATGTGTCAAAGCGACAGAAACCCAACCATAGAGCAGACAACAGCCCAAGGCCACCAATGGGTCTTCAATGTAGCGAGAAACTCCCTCACCTGGAGGCGTCCTTCAGCTGGCCCTTAAACAAATATGTATACTAGTTCAGTGATAATGGACGTCATACTAAACTCCGAATTATACACAAGAAACTAAAATTAAAAAATCATACAAGACTAACAAAGGCTGGAGGCTCCTGACTTGAAACAGGCGCAAAATTCGGCGGGGTTAAACAAGTTTTTTGAGATCTCAACCCTCCCCCTATACCTCTAGCCAATGTAGAAAAAACAAGTGCACTAATACACACAGTAAAACTCAGTTTCAGAGAAGCCCGAGTCCGACGCCAGAATATGAAACAACATGTTTTCCTCTTGAATATGTAGACAAACCAAAAATAACAATTGAAGTAAAAAACATCAAAAATATATTACTGTGAAAGTACTTTTATTCGTGGGGTAACAATTTTCGTGGATTTAAGTGTCCAACGAAATAAAACAACCATTGTCCAAATCAAGACATGGAAAGATCACCATCGGTAGGTTTGACCAAGTGCTGATATGATCTAGAGAATATATTGAATAACGCCAAATCTGAGAATACATTAATAGCAGTCACAGAACTACAACCGCATGCAGAATTATACCCATTTAATCTTTAATAACCTAAACTGAACAACTTTTGATCTTTTTATTCTCATAAAAAATATTGTTGATCGACGAAAGTCAGATTTCCGGTATTGATATGCTAGTATGATAAAGTGTTCATTTTATATCCTCATAGTTCTCCTACATGTGGGAAATAATAATTTCATGCTGGGCTTGATTATTTGACAATTCAAGATACGTTTAAACCATTTATTTATGTTACTGTTTTCTTTAGGTGACATGTTTATGGCCTAATCAACACCATTGATGGTCTTTAATCTGTTGATCACTTTATCATAGGTTAATTAGTGTTATCACTACGATTTACACGGTCAATGTTTACTTTGCAATTTCCTTCAATCAAGACTATTTGTAACCTTCGTTTCTAAAGGCTTTAATTTTTCAATTATTTTTTTTTATATTAAAAAACTAAAATCCACGAATTCAAAAACCCACGAACATGTTAATATTACTCAAACCACGAAAATTGATATCCACGAATTAAAGTACTTTCACAGTAGCAGATAGTCTTTGTTTTGACACAGGACATGTCTTGACTGCTTAGAACATCTGTTGTATGATTCATTGTAACAGTATCTCTACTCTCTTAAACCAAATTAATCATTCTTGGATATGACTGTTGTTTGTCAGACTTTATATTGTCAAAGTTAGAACACAAGCTGCATAATTATGTGCGAGAGAGGTCAAACCCTTAAAGGTTAGATTCCCGATGAGATCAAACCAAAGACTTTTGGTGACATTTTCTAGTTTTTCTTGAAGAACAAATAATTAAGGTGTAGGAACAAATACTAGTCCCTTGAAATATGACTCTGAGTAGGGGAGTATGTCTTAGGTGGACTAATACATTAACTGTCTTTTGAACCACATTTTAGCTTAACATACATGTATGGTGAACCATCTCAAACTTACCAAAAAATAATAACACATCAATTCAAACAATGTCAAATATACATGTATCTCTGATCTTCCTTTTACCACAGCCTGAATAAGTAAAGCAGCATATCTAGCATCCAGAGGAAACAGCTTTCTGACAGATGTCAAAGATTTGTTCAGAGAGAAAGCCATAATGACCAACCTATTTTTGTTTGTTGTATAATGCTGTACATGTTAAATAGTCTTTTTGTTGACTGTCCCCAAATTTTGTTTTTACTCATAATTAGCATGATAAGGGCTGGACAAGTTTTATAATTGTCAATGTTTGTAAAGCATATCTGCTTGTTTAAAAACGAAGAAGTTATTTTCATTCCTGTGAAATAAATGATTGCTATTTTATTTTTAAACAGCATGTAGCAATCACCAAAGCCATCAGTGCGACAGAATGTCCAGTGAAGGAGAAGCATGCCAGAAGTATCCTTTTTACTTTATAAAACCATTTAAAATATATGTTCTATATCTTGATTCAATTTGCATCGGGACTTCATAAGGCCAAATAAAAAAGTATGTGTGGTTCCAGTTACATCTAAAAAAAAGTTAGGGTAGGTAGGTAGGGATTTTTTTTTTTATTTTATGTTTTTTTTACATTGAGTCTATGGGAGCAACATTCTGACTTTAACAATGCTTAATAAAAAATGACCATAAAATCTTTAGGGTAGGCTTTTTTCAAGCCGAAAAAGTAAGGACGGTAGGGTTACTGGAACCACACATATATTTTTATTTGGCCTAAGGTGAAAATTTTTACCACGCTGAGATGCTATTTTGTTTAATACTGTAATGTTAATATTACATATATTATGAGGGAAAGGATTCTGAAGTGTTGTTGGATTATCTCAGTGGATTGATTAAATCTTTGAAAGCTAAAACATGCTTATAATTTTCTTTTAATGAAATTGTTAATTTTCAGATGATTTTCATCAAAGGACAATATCATGTCATGTTAGTAATACATGAGAAAAAAAAGTGTTCAATTTTAATTTTTGAATTTTTTGAATTCATATTCAAAATCTATATGACATATATTTTTTTTTTTAATGCCACAGAAGTATAAACAAATGAATTTATACATCTCTGATTAGTACAGATAATTATTATACAATTGTTTTATTGTTGTTGTCCGATTACCCAACTATCCAGAAAAGTCTGGTTTTCCGAATATTTTATTTCTTAATCACACGGCCTTAGGCATGGTTAGGTGGACATGTAAATCACAAATCAAAACAAACTGTTTTACATATATAGTATGACCATATTCATTTCCATAGGAAACGTAACCTCATATAAGCTATACATTTAATATCCAAATTACAGAATCAAAGTCTGAAATTTAAAAGCCACTGGACTTTGTACATTTACTTTCAGTGCATTTTATTCTCTCACATTATTTTGCAATAAAAAGCAAAAATGAAAAAAAATGGAAGAATCTAAAATAATCTTAAAAATGCACTAAATTTTTTGGTGTATTAAAAATTATTGTCCATATATACAATAATACGTCATGATATATAAACATATTGGTCAGTTCTGGAAAAATCTCTTCAAACAATTAAATTGGTTATCTTATTATTGACTTGTTAAATACACTTTGTAAATAAAAGTGGTGAGTTGAACCAGGTTCTTTGGCATTTTGTCAAGTCTGTATTAAAAGTATTCAACCAATAATGGCAATATGCTAGTTTTCTCCAAAATATTCAGACATTGATTAAAAGAACATATTTCTTGCAGATATATATCTAATGGATACATTAGTCTTGAGATTTCAATTTTTAAATGCAAATTCAAATTTATACATTATTTTATTATGTATTTGTTGGAAAATAATGTTTTCATCACATATCTAAAGGTTAAAAATTTTGTTTTGCTAATAAACTAAAGGGTCATGTTTGGGTCACATTTTATCATCAAAGTAGATTAAAAAAAATGAAAAAAAAATAATGTTATTATGTCAGGTTTTGCTCATAAAACTCATAGAATATAATTTTTGTTTAAGATATTGACTTCTGTGTCAATTGAACTGGCAAATATAAAAAAGAAGATGTGGTATGATTGCCAATGAGACAACTATCCACAAAAGACCAAAATGAAACAGACATTAACAACTAAAGGTCACTGTACGGCCTTCAACAATGAGCAAAGCCCATACCAAAGTCAGTATAAAAAAAAAAAATGCCATCGTTAATTTTATCAACTACTATACTTCAGACTATGATGACTATATTTATTTTAGTTTACAATATGAAATAACATGATATTGTTAAGAAAATAATTTTTACCCACACAAAAGTTGCAATAGTTGTTTAAAAGTGTATGCATAAAATTGAGTGCATTTAATTGTTTAAATGCCAAGGAAGGATGTGCAAACACAATATTGTAATGTTGACTGATATTTTCTAGTTTATACCAATTCTCATGGGTTTCTTAGGGTACAGTCGAACCACAGATTCAAATATTCAACGGGGGTCTCATTGGGGGTTCCGATCCCGGATCCTGCTTACTGTTTTGTTAGATTCCCGTATCCCACTTACACTATATACGTAAGCAATTCTAGTTTTTTTTGTCTTTCCCAGGTCCCCCTAGACCTCATTTCCTATTTTCACGACACAATAATTTGACTTTCACGTGTCACGCTTACAAAAAATCGGCAATCCCATGTCACGCTTAAACCCAATGAGACCCACTTCAACGAATTACAAATTTTCTATAGGTTTTGCATGCAGAGATTGATAAAACCAGGAAATCAAATATCCATGAAAATGCAAGTTTTCCTCAATCCATTAAAATTACCAAAATAAATAAATCAACAGTATTGTGTCCTGAACTTGATTTAAGAATTTATTCAGGAAGATCAAAGGGAATCTGTAGTTCAAATTGCTGATAATTTACTGATTATAAATTATATTATAAATCTGTATTCATATATATTAACAGATAATTTTTTATCAGAAAAACATATCTTTAGATCTGACATACATTTGTACATGTAGCATAGAAAATAGATTGTTATTCTTTGAATTTTGTGTAGGGTAAAAATGATAGTTAAGGGATCTTTGTTGTGTCTTCAAAATATACCCCATATGTGGGGTAGACTTAAATTGGGGGTGCCAATTCTCTAAATGTTTATTTTAAAAAAAAAATCCCACTATCCACTATTTTATCCCCTATTTCACATAATTCTCACTTTATTTAACTCCCTATTTCCCTAATCTCAAAAATGTGCCTTCCCCCTCCCCTTTAAGAATTTTGTTCACTGTATATAATCTTTTTATATAATATATACATGTAAATCACTAACTTAGCACTGTTTTGATTTTTATATAGATTACACTAAAATGTAAATGGTACTTTGCCCTAATGTATATTTTATCTACTTATGATCTAAACATACAAGTATTTATCTCTGTGTTACATGTATGACTAACTGATGAGAAATCAGGTATTTTTTTTTCTGCAGGGGGAATACACAAATATGTATAAATCAGTAACAACCAATTAGTCCTTATTAGTACATAAGTTATTATATGTTTATGTCAGGGTGTAGTTGTTTATTTTAATATGCATCATTGATTCCACTTTGAATCAACATTCAATACATGTATTTGTAAAAATAAAAAATATAATCCCAAAAATTACCAAAATTTTCTCATATTATAATTGAAATATTAAAAAATGATGTGCATGCTGAACAAACAATTTTAATAATAATCTACAATAGAAAAAAGATCCACCATTATTTGGGATTCCAATTTTTTTCTAGAGAACCACCTCCCCTTCATTGTTAAACCTCCATCTCAATCCTGGGTATATCTTTTTGTAAATCAGTATATTCTTTAACACGTTTAATTTGAAATATCATATAAGATAAGTTTTTAAGACAATGATTGACAGATAACATTTTGGTATGACTAACAACTTGACTTTTCAAGATCAATATCCTTCCTGCTCTATTATTAATTTCTAATTATAGATAATACTATGACTTTACCAAAAAAGTGAACTTTTAAAAGATTATTTGAACTGATAGTATTATTGACTTGAAACTGATAGATACATGTTTAAGAAGATGTGGTGTGAGTACCAATGATATAACTCTCATCCAAGTCACAATTTGTAAAAGAAGAATCGTTATAGGTCAAAGTACGGTCTTCAACACAGACCCATGGTTATGTATCTAAAAGTAGGCAATATTTTTATACGACCGCAAAATTTGAAAAATTTTTCGTCGTATATTGCTATCACGTTGGCGTCGTCGTCTGCGTCGTCGTCCGAATACTTTTAGTTTTCGCACTCTAACTTTAGTAGAAGTGAATGGAAATCTATGAAATTTTAACACAAGGTTTATGACCACAAAAGGAAGGTTGGTATTGATTTTGGGAGTTTTGGTCCCAACATTTTAGGAATTAGGGGCCAAAAAGGGCCCAAATAAGCATTTTCTTGGTTTTCGCACTATAACTTTAGTTAAGTTAATAGAAATCTATGAAATTTTGACACAAGGTTTATGACCACAAAAGAACGGTTGGGATTGATTTTGGGAGTTTTGGTGTCAACAGTTTAGGAATTAGGGGCCAAAAAAGGGCCCAAAATAAGCATTATTCTTGGTTTACGCACAATAACTTTAGTTTAAGTAAATAGAAATCAATGAAATTTAAACACAATGTTAATGACTACAAAAGGAAGGTTGGTATTGATTTTGGGAGTTTAGGTCCCAACAGTTTAGGAATTAGGGGCCAAAAAGGGACCCAAATAAGCATTTTTCTTGGTTTTCGCACCATAACGTTAGTATAAGTAAATAGAAATCTATGAAATTTAAACACAAGGTTTATGACCATAAAAGGAAGGTTGGTATTGATTTTGGGAGTTTTGGTCCCAACATAATAAGGGGCCCAAAGGGTCCAAAATTAAACTTTGTTTGATTTCATCAAAATTGAATAATTGGGGTTCTTTGATATGCCGAATCTAACTGTCATGACTGTGTATGTAGATTCTTAACTTTTGGTCCCGTTTTCAAATTGGTCTACATTAAGGTCCAAAGGTCCAAAATTAAACTTAGTTTGATTTTGACAAAAAATGAATCAGTTAGGTTCTTTGATATGCTGAATCTAAAAATGTACTTAGATTCTTGATTATTGGCCCAGTTTTCAAGTTGGTCCAAATCGGGGTCCAAAATTAAACTTTGTTTGATTTCATCAAAAATTGAATAAATGTGGTTCTTTGATATACCAAATCTAACTGTGTATGTAGATTCTTCATTTTTGGTCCTGTTTTCAAATTGGTCTACACTAAAGTCCAAAGGGTCCAAAATAAAACTTAGTCTGATTTTAACAAAAATTGAAATCTTGGGGTTCTTTGATATGCTGAATCCAAAAATGTACTTAGATTTTTTATTATGGGCCCAGTTTTCAAGTTGGTACAAATCAGTATCTAAAATTATTATATTAAGTATTGTGCAATAGCAAGTCTTTTCAATTGCACAGTATTGCGCAATGGCAAGAAATATCTAATTGCACAATATTGTGAAATAGCAAATTTTTTTTTAATTAGAGTTATCTTTCTTTGTCCAGAATAGTAAGCAAGAAATATCTAATTGCAAAATATTGTGCAATAACAAGATTTTTTTTTAATTGGAGTTGGACTTATCTTTCTTTGTCCAGAATCAACTTAAATCTTTGTTATATAAATTATATTCACTTTTTACTACCAACTGATAAATTAAAATAATCTTTACCATTCAGTGATAACAAGCAGTTTTTTTACATCTTAATATTTTATGATGTATTTAAATGAGTAGTTATTGTTGCAAACTCCATTAGAAATTTTAATTAAAATTAGTTTTGGAATAAGGGAAAGGGGGATGTGATTAAAAAAATTGGGTTCAATTTTTCTCATTTGAAATTTCATAAATAAAAAAGAAAATTTCTTCAAACATTTTTTTGAGAGGATTAATATTCAACAGCATAGTGAATTGCTCTAAGAGAAAACAAAAATTTTAAGTTCATTAGAACACATTCATTCTGTGTCAGAAACCTATGCTGTGTCAACTATTTAATCACAATCCAAATTTAGAGCTGAATCCAGCTTGAATGTTGTGTCCATACTTGCCCCAACCATTCAGGGTTCAACCTCTGCGGTCGTATAAAGCTACACCCTGCCATCTGGTTTTGAAATAAATCAGCCAAATGTGTTTTCAAAGATTTAACTTATTATTTATTTCAAGTTTATGTAAACAAAATGCACATAAACAGCAAAGCATGTGCATGGGAGGTATCATTTCACAAAAAGATGCTGTGTTGTTTTAAGTAGGTAAAATAGCCAATAGGTATAATTATATGCAGGATATCTATTAAGGGATAAGCACACTGTTGCAATTTGAGAAATTTTGTCAGTCTGTAACCTCATAGAGATAATCATATAAACTGGCTTTCTTTGTAGAAGTTGTTTAATAGTTTCTATTTACATTAATAGTCACATATTTTTTTTTTAACTTTACAAGTCCCTTTTCAGCCTGGAAGAGTATTCAGGCTTCTTGGTTGTATAATTGTTTTCCTTAATCCAGACCAGCTATTGTTCTAGGTACATTTAAGGACCATGGAGCAGGACTATACTGGACAATTGGTGGAAAACTGCCACTGCAGGGAAATCCTATTATTGCATGGAAATTTATTCATGTACTACATAAAATACTGAGGGATGGACACCCACATGTTAGTACCTTGTTTAAAACATTTGAGAAGATGTGGTATGAGTGCCAATGAGACAATTTTTAAAACTAAAGTAAACCATTATATATCAAAGTACAGTCTTCAATACTGAGCCTTGGCTCACACCAAACAGCAACCTATTAAGGGCCCCATAAATTACTAGTGTAAAACCATTCAAACAGGAAAACTAATGATCTAATCTATATAAAAAATGAGAACACTTATGAATCACATCTACAAAGACAACTACCGAATATCAGATTCCTGACTTAGGAGAGGTGCAAACAATTGCAGCTGTTTTATTGTAATAAAAACCTTGATCATTTTAGTATTATTGCAATGCATTTCATTAAAAAAGATGGAATAGAGTATGAAAAATTATGTAGTTGAATCAATATCTAAGAACTCTTAAGACAGCAATGAATATATTTAGGTCATGAATATTACTCATTACTTCTAGCTATATCAATGAAACTAACACAGTGTAAGGGGATACATCTTTTATGAAATTTTAATTTTAAAGGGAAATAACTCCATAATCTGTAGTACATTCAATTGTAAATATCAAGTCTCAGATTTTCTTAAAAGAACAGGCAGTGTGGGGAAAATGATAATCCATTCCATGATGTACAACACTGAGTAAGGGAATTGTCAAAATTAAAAATATGTATCCTTTTTCAGGTGAATTACATTGTTCAGAAATTGCATAATTGATAAGTTGCCTGCTATTGAAGTTTTATCCCCCCAACTTAGGGGGATGGGGCATTAAGTTTTACCCTTGTCTGTTTGTACGTCCCATAATAGCTTTCCTTTCTCATGAATTAAATGAACAAAATTTTCATATCACAGAGCATTCCTTGAAATTTGAAGACTAAATGTGAAGACTGTGTAATGTGCATTTAATATCTTATTCCAACAGAAAAAGTGTTATATTTATAATGTTTTCTTTTGACATATTATAATTTTTGTTTTATTTCAGGCAATACCAGACTCATTCAAAAACCATGCAATCCTGAAAGAGCTTGCAAAGCTATGGGTAAGATATTGCAGTAAAATAGTTTTAAAGGAAACACTCAAAGTGTCAAATGAAACATACCTGGAAGTAAAGCCTGTGTCAAATGACACGTCAGGAAACAAAAAGTACTTCAAAAGAAAAAATTCAGGAAATAAATACTATTTCAAGTAAGACATGTCGGGAAACCATAACTAAGTCAAGTGAAAAATGTCAGGAAACAAACGATCTTTCAAATGGAACATGTCAGATGAAACATGTCAGGAAACCAATACTATGTCCAAGAAACATGTCAGAAAACAAACACAATGTCATGCAAAACATGTCCGGAAAAAACACTGTGTCAAATTAAATATGATGGGTAGCAAACTTTGTCAAACGAAACATGCCAGAAAACAAACACTGTGTCAAATGAAATACGTCAGGAAACAAAAATTATGCCAGAAAACAAACACTGTGTCAAATCAAACATGTCAGCAAACAAAATCTGTGTCAAATAAAATGTGTCAGAAAACAAAAATTATGTCAGAAAATAAACACTATGTCAAATAAAACCGTTCAGCAAACGATTACTGTGTCAAATGAAACATGTCAAATTATGGTTTGACCTTGTCAACCTTGGCCCTAAATGTCAAAAGAAATCAGTTTCAGGGGAAAAAATGGAAGAAACAATGACCCGAATTTTTGGCAGAAGCAAAATAAGAATACAACAGAAAGAATTGTGTCTAGCTATCCAGGCATTATCATTTTGGATACAAACAATGTTTTTGTGTTGTGAATAAGATCTGTACTTTTATTCTTTTATTCATGAAGAAGAATTCTTTTTATGTTACGATAAAATGTCAGACATACAGCTTACAAGTATAAGTAAATTATTTTGTAGATGCATCTAAAGGAAGGATATGGAAAGCTTATTGCTTGTTATTGTAAACTGATGGTAGAGAAACTGAATTTTCATAGAAAGGTATACATATATATTAGGATTTATGTTTTGTTGATTCATTTATTTAAGAATTGAATGCTTCTTTTTGTAACTTTATTGTAAAAGCATTGACCGAAGTACATTTTGTTTCCGTGCTCCATTCTAAAAATGTGTGCATGGTCAACGCTTTTACAACCTTATGAAGTTACAAAAAGAAGCATTCAATACTTATAATTACATTTTTTTAGCAATGATCATGAAAACACGATTTTTTTTTTATTGTTTTAATTAATTCACATGTGCACTTTATTGTGGGACCATGTGTTATCATGAATGATAAGTTTTATTGAGTAATGCAATTTGCTTCAGGAATAACATGTGTTATGCAGTTGGCCAATCAGAATAAAGTATTAGAATGAAACATACATCTAATGTAATTATTATTTTATGAATCCACAGTACAAATAGCCTAAACATCAGATCACATTAAAAGCCAAAAATAGCTGATCAAATGCTCAAAGCAGTAGGTCCAGTAAGGACCGATTTTGGCCTCAAATTTCAGGTTCATCTGACGAAAGATTTTGACCACTTTTTAAACACTTAAGTGTCTATTTTATTTGAATTAATTAGTTTATGTGAAAGATTTTAACAGATTTAGTTATAAAAACGATCCGATTCAAGCTCAAATATGAAAAATCTACCTAATATGCCGAAAAATGTCACTTTTTCAGATGGTTTTTAGTAAAAATAAAAGTGGCCGCATCCGTGTTCATCCTCAACCTTTATATATGTTATGTATTATCATAAAATACAACTTACATTTCAATATAAAGGATGAACACGAATACGGCCACTTTCGTTTTACACGAAAACCGTCTAAAATTTAACTAAAATGCTAGAATTATGAGAATTTCAGTAATTTAGCATGACTTAATGGTGCTAGTACCAGATATATGTGCATTGTATTGTCAAAAACAGCCCATATTTATGTAGCAGAAGCATTCTACTGTCCAATAAATAACTAAAGGTTTACATTTTAACAATTTTGTAAAACTGCTATATTTTGGGGCCAAAAAGGGGTCTTACTGAACCTACTCCTTTTATACAATGCATTTCATTGAAACAGATGGAATAGAGTATGTAATATATATATATATACTTGATCAATATTAAAGAAATTCTGAATTCATTTGACAGGGTTGGATATTTTTAGGTCATGAATGTCACCCATATCACTGTTTAAGCATGTCTTCATGTGACATACCATTTACACTGAGGGAAATGAACAACTGTATGACAACTATAAAAGGAGAAACATTTGTTTGATATGAAAATAAGGAGATGTCGAATAATTGCCAATAAGAAAACTCCCCACCAGAAACCAAATGATGCTGATCTAAGCAACTAAAGGTCACCACAAAAAAAAGTGCCCATCAAAGTTCTCAGGGTTACAGAAAGCTAGTTCAATGAATATAACAACTAACTGATAAATCCTTTTCCCCAACACTACTGTAAATGTAGAAATTATTGTTGAGATTTTGTGAAAAAGACAAAAATACGAAATTAATTATTGGGTGTAGGAAAATATGCATACAATTATATGTACACATTTCTCTAATGTTTGTGCTATTTTCACATTTTCTGACCGGTGTTAGAAAAATATTCTTTTCACAACTGAAAAATCTGTTCTTGGCAAAAGATTAGGCGAAATATGATTATGACGTCAAAATGTTTTGTTTTCTTCTGGATTTTCCTATTGTGACATCATGAAAAAAGGCGACCATGGCTGATGACGTCGCTTATAAAGGACACAAGTTTCTGAAAGTCTTTGAAAACCAAAAGATAAAAATCATCAGAGAAACAGATTCCAACACTATCACTCGTGTATTACGATATTTCTCCACTCTCGACAGTTAGATTTAAATTATTTAAAAAGCTCGGCAAGCCTCGCGCTTTAAATAATAAAATTTAACTGTCTCGAGTGGAGAAATATCGTAATACACTTGTTGCAGTGTAGGAATCTATATGTATCTGATATCAGAATGTGAATAATTCGGACATTGACTCAATCGCATTATTTGCCGTGATTAAAACCTCACGACAATTTCTGAATTTACAGTATATTTATGGTTTTCTCAGGGCTATCTGTATTGATAAAACTCTCTTTCTTTTATTACAGAATAAAGAAATACCTGGAAACCTGAATTTATCAGACGAACAGTTTGCTAAGATTTGTGGGTCTGATGTTAATAATTAGTAAGTTTCATCATGAGAAAGTCTCTAATTCATGTAATTTTTTTTATTGTTTTTATTAATCAATTGAAAAGACCATGGGGCTAGGTAAAATTCTATCATAGGCACAAGTACAAGAAGACTTTAAAAATTAGATTTATTTGAGTAAGATTTCCATGCTTTAATCAAAATTTGAAATCTTACTGTTGAGCTTTTGAGATTACTCAATCTTTCTGGTGTTTAATTCCTTATATTTATGCTAAGGTATTCTTTGTTGAATTGATTTACAACTTATACAAGGAAGAAGAGCTTAATGTTTGGTTTTATCAAGAACTTGGATGATTAATAGCTTGTGGTTTGGTTTTATCATCCAGACTTCAGTTGACTGAGAATTTATTGCATGGTTTAAAGATTTTGATTTTGGATGAACTATGATTGATTTATTGCACATTTGAAGCATTTAAAATATACAAACCTTAATATTGGTTGGAGTTTGGGAGAGGTGATTAAATTTTCAACTCTCTGAATTAATTTCTATAAATATTTTTTTAACTAACAACTAACTTGATATAAAAATGGTGTGGTAGTTTCTGACTTAGATATAATAAAGCACTGTATTTGCAGTATAACAAGTATTTTATATAGTAGTATAACAAGGATAGACAATAATTAATTTATAACAGTGTATCTAGAAAGGAGTTAGTAATGTAAGTGTGTCATGTCAGGCCAAGTGTATTTTTAAATTGCTTCATATCTTATACTGTGAGTGTCTACTCGTGATTTCCATCTAACTTATCAAATTAAATATATAGTGTGATAAATAGTTCTGTGTTATTTGAGATATTTAAAATTTTGGGTATTTAGCTAAAATTGCTCCAAATGACCAAAGATCTGTCTAGAGTCATGCAACAATCACTTTTTGATTATAAATTAAAATTATACATGAACTTGTAAGACTTTAAGTAATGGAGAACAAGGTTTCTGACAAATGTAAATACATCTGTTATTCACGGTTTTATTGTAGTCCTCCCTTAAATTTATTCCGTTACATGCTTTGCTATGTTAAAAAAAATAATAAATATTAAATTAAGCTTAAGTATTCTAGTTACATTTTTTGGAACAGTATAAGGTATGAAGGAATTTAAACACTGGCCTGTTATGTATATGTTGTTGGGTATAGTTACTAATATTTTTTATTTATTTTTTCTCTCTCAGTGATATGCGATATAGGCAAGTGAACATCAATAAAAAAAAATCAGCTATTGTAACTAAATGTACATTATATACTGAACTACACAAGAAATTAACATTTAATGCAGTTATGGTTCTTTCAGAAAAAATTCTGTGTTATAACTCTGTATATCTCTGTTACAAGTTACGTTAAGCTTTAATAGACCCCGGAATGACAAATATAAAACAATTCAAACAAGAAAACTAATGGCCTAAATTAGCTTACTACATATGGTCTTAAAATGTGGATGTAAGCAATTATAGGTCATTTACAGACAATGAGAACATATCTCATAGTCAGTTATTAATACCCTGACGTGAAAACTGAGAAACTATTCAAATGTGAAAACTAACAGCCTAATTTGTAACAATTCAATATACAAAAAACTAATACGACAGACATATCCCAGCAAAATCAGTGTTTTCTTTAAGATAATAAAGATTTTATAAGTATAGATTTGAGTTCAGTATATACTGTTTTGGGATTGGCTAGTTCTTGTTTGTTAAACCTAATAACTGAGAGTTTGAACTATCTGTTAAGTAAAATTTAAACTTTATTTTAGCTAAAGACTTCTGGACTATTTAGTCATTGTAAATCAATGAAATTTCATTCCACAACTCTAATCATACAATTTTGTTAGTTCAGTGATCTTGTTTCAAATTTAGAAAATATTGAAATAATCTTAAGTTTTGCTCAAGACTTATTCATTTTAGAAATGATAGTATATTAGTGTGACTTGGTTGAGGGCTGCATGTATCAGTTAATATATACCAAATAATAGGGTGAGGGGACGCTTTCAATAAATGGATAATTTAAAACTGTGTCTAACTTAATTATTATCAATTTAACATTCACAGAACTAATACTTTATAATTACTTAACTGGCGTATAATTCTCATTAAAAAGACAAAGAAGATTTAACTGCCTGTTAATTTGTTACATTCAGAAATTGGTGAAATTAAATTATTTTTAATCTTGCTTGCTCTTGTGTGAGTATATTTCTACTCCGTCCGAGTTTTCCGTTGAACTAAAAGGAAAATATTGCAGGATTCATATTATATCAATGAGTGAAATATCTGTGACAAATTGAATTTATTTCTACAATAAAACTAAAGGATTATTATTATTATTAAGAGGACTATTTTGTAAATTTTTGCAATAAATACATAATACTACAGACTCCTATATTTACTTTGTCCTTCAATCAGACAGGTTTAGAAAAATGTAACTTGTAAACATATAATTACAATATTAATATATTCAAACTACCAACGTTATCTTCCTCCTTGACATTTTATGAAAAACTATTAACTTGGAAGTATATGACACTTTATATGCTATCAAATTTATCCACAGCCTTTTCTTTATTAGTAAGTAAAAAAGCTACAAATGAAATTTCCTATATATTGCATATGAAAGAATTTAATAAAAATATAATATCGTAACAATTATTTTTTTTCAGTTTTGAGATCAGTGTAGAAATGCTGGATTATATGGATGAGATTTTGAGTCTTCAACAAGCAGGTTAGTTGAATAGACTGGGTTGAAATATTTATACAGTGAACAACCAATAGTCTTAACAAGCATCTTATTGAATCAGTAACTTTAATAAATGAATTATGCAATAGGGATTAAGTTCAAATTCACTAAACAACAGTACTGTTTATGGTAAGGGTTATGTCAGGATTCACAGTGGTTCATAGTAAAGGTCCTTATCATTCATTTTAGTTATGTAACTTTTAGGTGGAACTTAGAAATGAAGGGTGTTAGATAAGATTCAAAGATAGAGTTTCTAAAATTTGCCTTATAAACACATACATGTATTTTTTTTCTACTACATTACATTGATATTTTTATTTTTCAGTGTTTGGTTCTTTAGACATGTCCCGATCTAACTCTATGACAAATTCTGGACAGTGTCGACTTGCCCCATTGATATTGTGTATACAAGATTCTTGTCAACTCTATGACTATATTGTTAAATCCTTGTTCCGTTTACATTCTAGTAAGTATCAGATATGAAGACATAAAAGGGTATGATTTACATATTATAAGTTTTGCTCCTGCCCTAAAACGATCTAGTTTTAGAAAGTTTTCATAAATATTTAATAAATTAAAGTGTAATAAAGATTGGAATGTGAACATTACTTTATATTATACAGACTCACTAAGCCAGATTTTTTAATGTGCTAGGTCACAAGATAAGAGAAAAACTTTTCTGTACCACTTGGCTGCCATGTTAAAAAGAGGAGTGAAAGATACCACTAACATTCAAACTTGTAAATCAAAATAAAACAACAACACCATGGATTAAAAAGAATTCTAATGCAATTATTTTGTATCAATGGTTCTGATTGGATGACAGTTAGCGTAAAACTGTGTCTGTAACTAAGGAAGCTGACATTTTGAATTGCTGAATGTATTGACATGTAACTTCTACAATAGAAAGCCAAAAAACTCACATGTTGCATCTAAAAATCTTCTTTTTATCAAATTTTATTACATTCTGAAGCGGCACAGAAGCCAGAAAACGCCTGGTATTTATGTTTGATGCCGGAAGCATTCCTATGACGTCACCAAGTGTAGGGACCAAAGAAGATAACATCTTTTCACAGAATTTTCTTTAATGAAGATTTTACACTGAAATAATGATTGAAATTTAATTATGAACTTGTTTTGCATTAGAATAGAGATAACTGTATTGTATTTGAAGCTTTGCGGACGTCCATCCGCGTCGCCAGGTAAACTAAATTTGCGACAGTAAAACTACCGATGGACGTCCTTAAAGCTTCAAATACAATACAGTTATCTCTTAAATAGACAAACAATAGTACACAAAACTCAACATAGAAAACTAAAGACTAAGCAACACGAACCCCACCAAAAAATTGGGGTGATCTCAGGTGCTCAAGAAGAGTATGCAGATCATGCTCAAAAAGTCATTTACTGAAACTTTTAATTGTATTATTTCATTTTTCTAGGTCTTCCTCCTGACACACTGTCTGGCCATAGAGACAGATTTCTATCCATGTATAAAAGGTATTTACACACATATATAGTTGGTCTAATATTATAAAAGAATAATTTGAAGATAGAAATATTTTTTGATAAGTGTAAATGTATTTGATTAAGAAAATACACATATTGTTTTAGAATTGGATTTGCATTGAAAAAAAGTTACAAGTTTTTCTTATATAGTTATAAGAAAATGTGGTATGAGTACCAATATAAGACAACTCTCCATCTAAGTCACTATAGGTCAAAGTACGGCCTTCAACACAGAGCCTTGGCTCATACCAATCATATTGCTATAAAGGGCCCCAAAAATGACTTGTGTAAAACCATTCAAATAGGAGAACCATTGGTCTAATCTTTATAAAAAACAAGAAACTCTCTTATGAACCACATCATTATGCATGCTTTGATTTAAAATATTTATTGTAAGGACTGTATCTATAAGCCAAATGTTTTTAAAATTTAGTAAAGATTATCCCAATTTTGTATTAGATTTCATTTTTCTTAGTTGATTGATTGTTGTAGGTATAAAATAATTCCTGTGTATCTTTCTAATTTAAGGTTAAAACAGTTTTATTTGAGTAGCAGTAACCTACAATATTTTAAAAATCTAGTCCAAGTTCCTGGCTTGCCTGATGTGAGTATTGTTTATAAAATCTAGTGTCAGTACAAATAAAAAAAAGAAGATGTGGTATGTTTGCAAATGAGACAACTTTCCACAAGAGACCAAATGACACAGACATTAAGAGCTATGGGTCACAGAAGTGCTTCAACAATGAGCAAAGCCCATATGGTTAAGTCATCTATAGAGTGTCCAAGGACAAATGTTAAAAAATTTAAACAAGAAAACTAACAGCCAAATTTATGTATCAAAAAATGAACCAAAAACAAATGTAACACAGCAACAAACCATTACCACTGAATTACAGGCTCCTGACTTGGGACAGGCACATACATAGAGAAGTAAACATGTTAGCTTGATCCCAACCCAACGATTGTTTATTATTTATTTTGTGAAGTCAGTTAATCTTGAAATTAATGAAAAATTCCTGATTTATAACAATACTTTTAGAGTTTAAAATGGTTTATTAAAATATGAAATCCAAACTTTAATATGAGGATGCTGTTTACAGGTTCCACCATCTTTGGTCAAATATACACAATCTATTTAACAAGAAACAAATGAAATTTCAAATGTTTTATATTTTTAGGAACCTCCAAATTTTTTAATAGCATCAGATTTCAGTAAGCATGTAAAACCTGTGGCTGTGGTACCTGATGAACCAGAACCAGAGGCGGAGCCAGAGATAGAAGTGGAGGATTTGATTGACACATCAGTTTCACAACCACCTGTACAGGTTAATGATTTAGTTTTTCGCTGTAGGAACCCCCCAAAAAATATAAATAATATCATCTGTATAATGTTGGTTCACATAAATATATCACTAGAATCAGTAAAAAAATCAAATCACAAAAATACTGAACTCCGAGGAAAATTCAAAACAGAAAGTCCCTAATCACTGATGGCAAAATCGAAAGCTCAAACACATCAAACTAATGGACATCAACTGTCATATTCTTTCTTGACTTGATAACAGGTATTTTTTTTTAATACACCCACTTGCAATAACATAACACATAATAATACATCAATTTTACTACACGTTTTTGAACATTATTTGTATTTTGAAGAGCACCAATCATCGTCAATATTTATTTAGGAATCATTGTCATTGATTTGAAATATCTGAATTATTTTCTTCACTACTTATCAGACTTTCTAGGAACAATAAAAAACAGATTTTGACTATTTTATGGAAAATTGTAAAAATAACTTTCAATTTATATATACATGGTTTATAATACTTTCTAAGAGGTTATTGATGATTTATTTATTTACAGGTGAATAATTTTGGAAATGGTTTTCCTGAAGTTGATGAAAGGTAAATCTCATCTTTGATACTAGCTTAATTATACTAATTCGAATAAATAATATCATAGACATTTTTAATTAAAAGTATTTAATATTGAACTTAAAACTGACATGAAACTAGCCACACTCAAATGTTTATTCTTTAATTGACAGTGCATAAATTGCAAATAGATTTAGTTGGCTTGGTTGGTAAAACTTTGATTTCATCCTGAATAAGCATAGAATCTTCCCTCTGAATATGCATTAAAATTTCCACTGAATATTCATGAAATAATTCTACTGAATGATAAGCAAACAATAGTTAATGAATCACAATAGAATTTTAACTTAATAACCTTGCTAAAACGTTGTTCATAGGGCATATATTTTTTCATGAATTTTGTGATTAACAGAATCCACAATATTTCATGCTTCCCAATGATTGATAATTCACCAAGTGTAAGATAAAAAAAAAAAATCTAAAAAACAAATTATAGTTTTTACATAAAATTTATGAATTTACTTTAAACTCACTTTTGCATTGTGTTCTGATGAACCACAGATACTGTAAACCAACTTGATTTCGCAAGTGATTTATATCGCAACTTTCAAGAGAAGAAAAATAAGGCGAATATAAATTACCCCGAACATGTAAAACTTCGATCTTTCTTTATTTAACTACATCTAGTAAATTTGACTATTACGAAATGAAAATGCCACTGAATGGGCTTGGAAGGGCTAAACGCAAAATAAAGTAACCCTGAAAATAACTTCTCTTACAGTATAGCAAATCAAATTAAATGTAACCATTATTTGAATATAAAATAAGGCCACGGTTTTTAAATTTGTTGGTTTACGGATTTTCTCCATGAAAAAGTCAGGTTGGTTGGTCGGGAAATTTTTTTTTTTTTTAAATCTTTCAAGACAATAAAATATGCAAAATAAATATATATTTCACCTTTCTAATTATACATGTTATATGTTTGTTATGCTATTTTTTCATCATTTTTTAAATTTTAGTTCAATGAAATAATATGCTCAGCTGTCATAGACATCGCATGACATTGTGGGAATTTCCCGTAAAAAAAGGGGGTAGCACGGACAAAGATGAAATTAAATCGTCATTTCACAAACAAGAAAACAGATTCGCATAGGTCTTAGTCAATTCCAGAAAACTAGGTGAATAATGATCTCCAAGCACGAAAACTGATCAAGGACGTATAATATACGTCCTTGAACTGATAAAGAAAAAAAATGAATAAACGTTCGTTCGAAAATAAGTTTCAACACACATGTCAAAAACGTAAATAGACTCGTCCACTGGAAAACCGAGAACATCGGGTTAATCTGTTGTCATGCATTCCCTTTTTTTATCCAAATGAACGATATTTTTTTATTATCTATGAATCAAGAAAATTTCAAATGATTTGTTAATATTCAGTACTTTAACTTGATGTCTTGAACTTCCACCTATGTCCACATTTGGACAAGTCTATTTCTACAGATGATGCATCTTACGGACTGATGACAAATAAGGGAAACAAACTTATTGTGTAATAGACCACTTTCGAGTTCATCCGTCACCAGAAAAAACTCATCAATTATACGTGCCTTTATGACGTCATTTACCAGATAGAGGGGGTCGCCTGTATCCCTGCACTATTTACGTTCATCAAGGGTCTTGGTGATCGTCATTGTGCAGGATAAACTAGAAATAATGGTTGTTCTGTAGGTACTTAATAACAATTCCCTAATGACATCAATGCTGATTGTCAATTTTGAGAATTCAATTTGTCGTATAATTCGTACAATATAGAATTATAGTATTCCAACCACTCGCTCAACATTGGAATGGAAGTGACGACGCCCCTAAACGCACAAATGACGTTCACTAAAACCAGAGTTTTTGACGGAAATGCATCGAACTCGAAAGTTTTCTATTGGTTTTAAACACAGGTTTCATTCCGCAAAATTATTTGCGCAAACGACATTTCAAGGTCAGTTATAATTGATTTGTCTATTTTTACATGTTTTAGAAACGTAAACTGGAAGTTTTATTTTTTCACAACAGAAAGTGTTATCAATTCTGTTAGTGATTAACAATGACTAATGCATTTCATTTCATTTCATAAAAAAATATTTTAATTATTTTTCAGGGATAATGCATTTGTTAGGGTCGGCGGGAATAAAAAAGCATGAAAAGTCAATTTTATTTTTATTATGGAAATCGGCAAAATCGGGTCGGCGGATCCGTAAACCAACAAATTAAAAAATCCTGGCCTAAGGAGATGATATTTTTGTTTAAAAGGTTGTGTTGTGTAAATTGTTGAGTGTTTTTTTTGTGTTATTCTATTAAAAAAATCATCCTTTTCATTAAAATGTCTTGTGAATCATTTGATTACAGAGATCATATTATAGAAAGATTAACAAAAGAAATCCAGTATCTCAGATCAGAGATAGAAAGATTGAAATTAGAGGTAAGAATATAATATGAAACTTACTGCAAATTTGTTAATTAATGTATCTACAATTAATTAACCCTTTCACCGATTGCTGCCCAGACAGAAGCTACTCTGAGACGATGGCTTCCCTGGCTACCATTGCTCAAGTGGGAGATCTTCATAATAAATGTCAATAAAAACTTGTTTGTAGTTATTTGTGTATTTATTTCATTCACTAACACCATGTTCACAGTTTTATTCATGTTTTGATAATTCTTTCCTCATAAAATATTCAAATTTTCAAATTTTCGGCATTATCTAGGTGAAATTCTCAAAATTCTGCTCTTTGACCCCAAATCGTAATTTTTTAACCCAAAACGGCAAACTTTTGAAAAATTTTATGAGGCTGTACAAATTCCTCACACTGAACGATGTCCATTCCAAGTGTTTTGTACATAAAACGATATTTTATGTCAAAAAAGTATACTAGTTTGGCTTCAATTCTTCCATATTCTTTCAAAAAAAATGTTCCCTCATTTCAAATTCTCGTAAATTCCGTAAATTTCGTCTGATTTTGACACGGTTTTCAACAAACGGAAGCGCCATGTTTACACTTTCATCCGGGTATTCATCAAAGAAAGATAACTCATGTTTGCACTGTTTTGAGCGGGAAACATAAAAGATGTATTCCGATCCCGGTAAAACGGGACTCATCGTCAGTTGTCTGAAGCGTGAGTCCCGGTAAGCCGGGACTCATCGGCGAAAGGGTTAAGGAGGCTCGAGGGTATAAAAATTTCAGAAAAAAATCAAACATTTGTTTTTCATTACAAATTTTTATTATTTCCTTTTGTAATTGTTACTTTATAATATGGTACAAAAATCATTCAAAACAATCAATTCGTGTTGGCCCCAGATGACTTTCAAAATGTATACATCATTGAAAAAGTTCCAAATTATCTCCCTTTTGTGGAAAAATGCCATTTTTTGGCTCTAAAATTGAAATATCTTTTTCAACTCATCGGTGACCTATCTTTTTTAATATATTTTCCATATAAGCTGTACTTAAACTAAATTATTGTAAAATTTTAGCGATTTCTGTAATAAATTTCTTTTTTTTATTTCCATATTACCTTTATATCTCCTATTACTTCAACAGAAAAAAATCACCTTTGCAAAAATGTATGCTTCTTTCGAAGGCAGATTGTGAGTGCAAATGAACGGTGACCCCACTTTTTTATTTTATTTTTCTATTAACTATAAGATAAAGTTCATTTATAGAAAAAATATAGAGAAATCCTATATAAATGATTTAGACCCGCGAACCCCCTTAAACATTTTATAGAAAGGTTTTCTTTGCAGCAAAAGACAAATATCAATCATATCTTTAGGACTTAATTGGAATAATGTTTTTCATCAGTTTAGTTGCTTAACATTTATGTGAGTGATGAAATAAATATATATGACATGAGTATCAAAACTAGCCAATATTTAGCATGAATTAGTGGAGCTATAGTGTTTGTTTTAGACTGATAAGCCATTTAAAAAAACTAGTTAGTCTTTAAGTTTAAGGTGTTTCACTAGTATTTATTTTCTGTTTTGTAGGACCAGAAGATTTTATCTGCACAGAAAGAAGAGATAGCCAGATTGGAAAAAATATTATCAGAGTTAAGATTGTCTGCAGATAGGTCTTTAAAAGTTGGTATTAAGTATACACATCTATGAAAAACTTACTTTTGAGGAAACATTAGTTAAATTTTAATTTGCAATCTGTGTGTGTTTCTAAAGCTATGAAACAAAAGATACCTGCTGTAATCACTTGACTCTCTTAAAAAAAATATCGGGATTTATTGGATTTACCTTCATCAATTATGCTCATAGCCAAATATTTGAAAGCTAAAGATATAAAAGTAATGGCACAAATGAGGAACTATATGACCAAAAGGGGCAAAAAATATAAACCAAATCCATCTAGCGTCAATCGTCCTGACTATGCATGAAATATTTGCCACTGGACGTTAAGCAACCAACAATCAGTCAATCTAAGGTCTAATTTTTCTCAGGGAGTCAAATTGTTTTTCATTGATCCACAATTTATATCAGCACTCCTAAACCAGTGATTTGATAGAGAGTTTGTTCAACACATATTGATTTATCATATAGGTATATGAACATTAATAAAATTGAGAATGGAAATGGGGAATGTGCCAAAGAGACAACAACCCGACCATAGAGCAGACAACAGCAGTATTGTTAAATTAAACATGTAATTTCAGTTTTTTTCTGCTTTTTAAGTAAAATTGAATGATAATTGTTTTGTGTTTTAGGATAATGATGAATTGAAGAAGAGGTTAAAACAGACTGAGACTGTACATGTTGGTGCTGCTACCAAACTAGCAGACGCAGAAAGTAAGAAATTATTGTCACATGTTCTACTCTAAATTAGATCGGACATTCTGTGGATTCACTTATTTTCGTGGGTACAAATTTTTGTGGAAGGATGAAAACTTGCATATTTCGTGAATATTTAAATTTGTGGTTTTGGCAAAGTTTGCATATATTTCTTTTCAAAATTTGTTCTTTGTTGAATGTTTAAATTTGTGGTTCCCCTCTATCCACAAAATCCATGAAAAATTGATATCCACCAATATTAATGAACCCACTGTAGAGTCTTTTTCATGTGCTTTATATCAAACATTTCTGTTGAAAATTCAATATTTTTTTAATATAAGATGTGGGGAATATTCTAATGAGAAAACACTGTTACAAGAACAACGAAATAAAATTGACTATGAAAGAATAAAGTTAATATTATTTAATAGATTTATTGAGAAGTGCAATGAAAGGTACATGTATAAAAAATATAACAGTTTCATTAAAGTTCTTCATTTTGTATTTGCTTAAAAATACAAAACACAAAATAATGCTTTCTGTCTTTAAAAAACAAATGGAATGACAAACACAGTCTAATGGACACACTATTACTAAAGAAGTGAAAAAAACACCTAAAATATACTAGGCTTATAATTTCGAAAACCTGACACACCTGGTCTCAAAATTTATATTTTTTATTTCTTTTAGAACATGCAAAAGGATTTGAAGATAAGTTCAAGAAGATGAAAGACATATATCAGAAGTTAAGAGAGGAACATGTCTCACTATTACGAACAGTAAGTTGTAAATGTTATCTGGAAACTTCAGTATGAGTGTATAAACTATTTAAGGATGATTGCTACTCCGTTTCAAAATAACAAGCTTTTTAAAAGACTGTTATGAGTGAATAAAGGGGAAAAAAAGGCAGAAAAACGTGAATGGTTAGTTTGTTTGTTTTTTGAGATTTAAGCTATTGAAAAATTTGCAATAAATTGATAAGGATAAGGCCAAAATTAAAAATATGTTTGTTTCCCCTCCCCCACCCTGGTCAAAAATAAGCCCCCGGGTCAAAAAATTATTTTCCACAAAAAAATCGAAATTATTTTTTTCCTGAAAATAATTTGTTTCCATTTTTGGAAAGTGCTTGAAAGCAGAAGGATTGATAATCTAAATAAATACACTCAAATTGAGCACAAACAATTGATAAGTGGCCTGGACTGGACAAGTCAAACCATTCATGTGACCATGCTATGACAATCATATCCAGTTAAAAAAAAGAAACTGCCTTCCTGGTCTGTTTACAAAGGGTAGACCCAGGGGAGGGGAAACAGACATTCTTTTAAATGTGGCCTAAGATTGTTAAATATGGCCTTTTAAACTATATGTTTTGAAATTATGAAAAGAAAATAGGGATCAGCAGTCAAATATTTTTAATGGCACAACATAAATAAAACCAGAAGATTCTGAATATCTGGCAAAGATAAGTGGAGCGAACATCCTTAAATGTCTCTTTGCATAGGCAGATCCAGGGGCCCTAGTGGGAAAAATTTGGTTGATTATATAGAGAATCACTGAAGTGTGACTGGACAAGGCTTAAGTTACAAGATAGTTATGATCAAGTACATACAATAAAAAATTGCAATTTTTTTTCAGGTTTTGAAATATCTAAGTTTTAGCTTGTTTTCACTATACTAATACAGAGTTTTAATATATTTACAGAATGCTGAAGTAACAAAGAAATTAGATGCAGAGAAAAGAACTGTTGCTGAAAAGGAACAATTACTACAGGTTAGTGAACAAAATGGAGATTTTGAAAAGAAAAAAACAAACAAATTTCAAACAGATATCAGCTTAGCATTTTTAGGAGCGAGGCATATCAGCGAAAATACCCCTTACAGGGAAAGATCAACAATTTATTTATGCCGTTGTTCTAAACATATTGTATAATAATATGAAGAATTTTTACAAGATTTTGAAAACATGTTTTTACAAAATCACTTGTTTTGAGTATAAAAAAATACAGAATAGATATATTCATATTCTCATGAAAAACAAGATTTAGTAGCTTTCAAAACAACATTTCCTAATGTATGACAGTTTGATCATTTAAATCATTATGATGACAAAACACAAAAAAAATCAAGAAAACAAACAAAACTTAATATGCAAGAAAATACAGATTACAACACTTACAACAAAGCATGTACTTAATAAAGGATGATCAGATATTGATGGCAACATATATATTTTTCTTAAAAAATTAAGTTAGATAACTTTTTTTTTAAAGTTTTATAATAGTAATATTACTTTTGTTTATTATTTATGGTGACTTGAATAACACCAGTATCACTCAGATTACAATTCTACCTTGACAGGTAAGTTTGTATTTAGCCTATAAAATACTTATTTAGCCTTGAGAATTGAAAGGTCAGTTTATCCCATTCATACAATAGAAGTTTACCTATAAGGGTCAGAATGGGGTTTACAGAATAGAGAATAAATGTAATAGCAACAAAAAATAGAGAATAGAGAAAATGAACAACAAAATAAAGAATAGAGAATAATGCGGTGCAAAAGTATAAAGAATAAATGTGCAAAATAAAAAGGAAACTTAGGTAACTGTAATGCAATACCGATAATATAATGATCAATGTGCATAATTGATAAATAATCTTGTAACAGAAAGACTATATGGTAAAATCTTCATGAGAATTTGCTTAACAGAATGAGAGTTATTTTTAGGGCTATTAAAAGAAAAATGCCCTAAAAATTTAAAGAATACAGATATTAAAAAACCCATGCAGGTCCTCATGTCATTTACATTGTCAAAATATAGGACACATCTAGTCAAACTGGTTTTCAACTAGACATCTAGTCAAACTGGTTTGGTATAACTGACTGTTTCTTGCCCTAGATGTCTATTTCACAGTGACCTTATGTGTTTGTGCTAAAAGTACATTGTACTGTCAAATTCATTGATTTTCTGTTGGGACATGACCTACATTGTAAACATGCAAAATAGTGGCTTGAAATTTCAACTGATTTTAGTATAATAAATTGAAATTTGGAATATTATATCCTGGTTGATGATGGGTTTTTTTGGGACCAAGATGTTTTCTTCATTCTTGTTCACATTATGATTATTTAACCTTCAACATTGTTCAATGCACATTTAAAGATAGAAAAAATTTCAGCTCTCATTTAAAATATTTTGCAACTTAATAATAATCTGTCAGAGTTGGTGTAAACAAAAAACAAGACACTGCAAGCATAGTCTATTTCTATAACAGTCAAGCAGATAGTTTTTTTTATATCTGAAAAAAAAACTACCATGTAAAGAAATATGTAATTAAAAGGCCTAAAATAACCCCTAAAATTCAACATTAACAGATTTTTAACAATTAAATCAAGATGCACAAAGTTTTAAGTATTGGTCAGAATATAGGGTTCTTTTGTACTTTAACAATATCACAATAACAATAAAGTGACCTTAATTTTGGACAAGGTAAATGGCATGAAGCCAAATTTATCAACCTCTAATGTATGAATGAATGGGAAACTGACCTTTCAATTCTCAAGGCTAAATAAGTATTTTATAGGCTAAATACAAACTTACCTGTCAAGGTAGAATTGTAATCTGACTGATACCGGTGTTATTCAAGTCACCATAACGTTTCAATTTGTTAAAAGTAATTTCATTATATCAATAGGGAACACTTTTGTTAACAGTTTTAATGCCAAAATATTTTGTATATTTATGTTACTGTACTGAAATTACAAAATTACACCTGATATTTTTTTGAAACTCTTATGAATACAATTTTTGGCTGTACTAAAATAAATGCTCGCATGTGAAGTTAATGAATGAGATTTAGATACTTTAACTAATACAAAACTGATCCAATTGAATAGATAACTAAAACTAAATTAAATTAGTTATTAACTTGTACCAGTTTCTTCCTTGACAATGAAAATCAAAAGCATGGCAATGTAATTCCTGTTACAAAAATGCATGGAAGTGATGGCTAGTAAATAGTATGAAAAAGATTTAGAAAAAATTAATAATAATCTGGTCTCAGACACTTGTAAATAAAGAGAGTTTTGTGTAGTTGTGATACTTTTTTTTCTCGGTTTCACTGTAATGAAAATGAATGTGAGCAGCTTGTTTCTGTTAGCTATGAACTAAAATGGTGAATTGTCTGTCATCTAATTAATTGGAATGGATCAGTCTGTTATTGTTCTAGTTTTTAATCTTTTATGCATTGTGTTTGTGACTTGCATGTTGCATGTTTTTGATTTAGGAATCCAAATCAGAGATGGATCGAATAGAACAAGAGAGAAAGGTCATTCAGGAAAGTCTAAAACAAAGTGCTGACCAGACCTCGTCCCAGCTGGCCATGACAATGGCTAAAAATACAGATTTACAAACAGATAAAGAGGTTGGCATGTTATATTGTGCATGGTCTTGATTCAGAATGTAAATGTGCATTAAAAATGCATGGTTGAATATCGAGAACCCCCAGAATGTAAATGTGCATTAAAAATGCATGGTTTAATTTTGAGAACCCTACACCGCTGAATTAGAATGATGTGCATGTAACATTTTCTGCTGTTTTGTACCAGAAGCATGTAGATACTGGTACCCTGCAGCTATGTCTGATGTAACATGTGACATTATCAGCTGTTAGGTACCAGAGGCATGTAGTTACTGGTACCCTACAGCTATGTCTGATGTAACATGCACATATTTACAGAATCCAGACTTAGTGAAGAACATGGAAGACATCCACATTGAGGTATATTTTAAAATGTTCATGGTGTTGTAAAATAAGATGATGTTTCATTGTTAGACCCAATAAAGAGTGTATTGAAAGTAAAATAAATAAGCATTGGGAAAAATACATGTAGATATGATAAATTCAGTTTATAACATTACTACAAACCTTTATCTATTCTTAAGGGTTTTGTCCTGTTTAGACCTAGTTAATTAACCAGTGTACTATGTTACTTATGTTCATCTTCTATTTGTTTATAGCACATGTTTATATAAAACTTTAAAAGAAAAGTAACAAAATACTTGATTTACTACATAAACTGTGCAGCTAGGATTTAGGAATATAAAAATTACTGACAATTTAGGTAGCATTTCATAAAAATGTGAAGCATTGAGAAAAACTGCTAAGCTATGCTCAATTGCTCATACCAAAAGTTTATAAAAATCAAACTGGTATGAACATTGGGAGCATTACACTTAAATGTAACTGATCTGAAACTAAAAATTAAATGTAGTTATTTCAGTCTGACATATTGCATAGAGGTGTAGACTACCTGGAATAGTATTTACCCAAAGGATGCATTATTTAAAAACTATTAGTAACTTTAGGTGGTTTTTTTTAGAAACCACCATTTTAGTTACAATTTCAGAGTGTAGTGTAATCTTTTTTCTAAGTACTAAATGTAAGTAAAGAAAATGACATATGCATTATTTTACATCTAGTTATTATTTGTAATAGGAAATTTTCAAACACTTAAATATCTTTCAGCATTTAGAAAATCAATTGAAGATGTTGGAGGACACTAAGTCTAGTTTAATGAACCAGTTACAAGCATCTGAAGAAGAATGTTCTAATCTGCAAACACAGTTAAATGAATTGGAGGATGAAAAAAGGACACAGGAAACTTCTCTAACAGGGGAAATAACTACTCTACAACAACAATTTACAGCATTAAAAATAGAAAAAGAGTCTTCAGACACTGAACTTGATCATCAATTACAAGAGTTAAAGGTATGTGGATGTAATACCTCTATTGAAAATTAAAAAATTATCACCATATGTTTAATTTGATTTTTCAAAATCATCATATTCTGTTGGTTTAGAGTTATCCATATGAAAATGGAGTTGGGAGTATTAATTACATTTCCCATGCCATTTCATTCTGCAAAGAGGTTTCTTACTAGTATGCTACACAGGTCCTAATTCAGCTTTAATATCTTAATGTATTTTATTTTTCTTAAATAAATATGTGAAATAAATTATGAAATATCAGACACTAGCTCTCAGATGTAGCAATGTTTATTTTATTTTCTAGACAAAATTGGAACAAGAAATGTCAGACAAGAAATCTTTAGAACAACAGCTTAAACAGCAGATATCAGATTTAGAATCCAGACTGAGTCAAAGTCAATCAGAAAAACAAAACACAGAACAAAAACTATCAGGAGATATAGATTTGATACATAAACAACTATTGGGTAAGACTGGCTATTTCAATTTTAGGCAAGAATTTTTTGTGTGTTTATTGTTCATATAGATTTTATAGTAGAATTCATCAAGGTGAAATTTGTTTATGTTTGCATGGCAAGGCATGCTTATATATTATGTTTCATATTAGCCTGCTGATGCCTGTTAGTTAACATAAAAATTTGAAATATTATCCAGAAATAAGACTTCTATTAAATAAGTTTTGATTGTCAATGTTGAATACGGGTCAAGTCCAGTACTTTACAAAGAATTTTCTGTTTTGAATGAGATATTATAATTCTCTGGTTGCATTTCATTGAACATTTGTTAGTTGTACCAACATTTAGATACTTTTTCTTACAGATGCGTCTATAAAAGAGGGCAAGGTCATTATACAAGATGCTTTAGATCAGTTTCAAAATCCTACACACATAGCTGTGAAATGTACAGCAGGTAAGTAAATGTAACAGGGCTATAATTGCTAACATTCACTTCATTTGAACTTTGATTAATAGTTGTCTCATTTGCAAATTAGCATTAAATACTATACCTCATTAATTTTATGCCCCATTTATGGGCATTTTGTTTTCTAGTCTGTGTGTCCGTTCATTTGTCTGTCTGTTTGTCCGTTCGTTTGTCCCGCTTTATGTTAAAGTTTTTGGTCGAGGTAGTTTTTGATGAGGTTGAAGTCCAATCAACTTGAAACTTAGTACACAAGTTCTTTATAATATGATCTTTCTAATTTTTATGCCAAATTAGAGATTTTACCCCATTTTAACAGTCCACTGAACATAGAAAATATTAGTGCAGATAGGGCATCCGTGTACTATGGACACATTCTTGTTTTATTTATTTGTATGATAATTTTCTTGAAAGTTTACAATAAAACCAAGTACATGTATTGTCTGTGTACTGTAATGACTATTATTTTGTGTTTAGAATTCTTGTTAATGAGAACAGAACCAGTGCTATCTAGTTTGGAAACGATCAAAGGAATGCAGGGAAAATATAACGGTGACAAAACAGGTATACAGTCAACATTAGGATGAATTGTAAAAAAATATTAAAAGCTAAACTTTCAACAAAAGATTGAATACTAAAGAACTTCACAATTAATTAAACTATTTCTGCTCCGTGTAAACTAAGAACATATTGTCCATTTGGTTGAAATTAAATGTCTATATTTTTCAAATTGACAAGTGATTGCAAAATTATGAAAAGTAGTCATAATTTCAAAATGAAAAGGATTAATTTTAATCATCTGTACTTTGAATGTCATTAAACATATATCTTTCAACTATATGAAAGTTTTACTGTATAAATGAAACAATATTATCATTTCAGAGTTGGCCAATCTTGTTAAAACAATCACTGGATTTTCACATCACTTTGGAGACTGTGTGATTCATGGTATTGCTACAACACATTCAGCTAACCTTGAAGCTGGGGAAGGTAAGACTTGACAATTTTTTTTAGTTTTGTCTGTATCAGAGAAAAACAAGGGTCCAAAAAATAAAAAAGTGTTTAATGATTTTTTTCTGATAAAACTATGTAAATGTTATGCATAAACATGCTCATACTCTTACCAAAATCAAGAATAGTTTGGTTATACAAAACCCCAATATATTGTTTTCATTGTTGTTATAATAATAAAGTATGTATTTTGGAGGTGTTTGTGTGGTTAGATCTATTAAAAATATATTACTGTAGTTCCTTTAAATGCATGACTTTGTGAAGTGTTCACAGTTAATTTTATTTCTTTGAATAATGAAACAGTTAGCAAAATAGATATTATGAATGGTACCCAGATTGTTAAAGCATTGATTAACTGTAAGGAGCATATTCTTTCACTTTGATATTTCTTATAGTAAGAACTACTGTAAATGTAAACCAACTTTTTTTCGTGGATACTTTATTTCGCGTTTTACCCTTTCTTGACCACTTCGCGGCTATCTAATTTTGCGATTGTCTGATTTATTTGATGACGTTTAATAAGGAAAGATCCATTTGTTTTACACATTCGCGACGATTTATATTCGTGTTGTTTTTCTACTCGCGAAAGTCGCGAAATTAAAAAGCTCGCTAAAATAAGTTGGTTTACAGTATATCAAATTGACTTTAAAAAAGTTTCAATGAAATATAATTACTCTTCATATTGCAGAGTTAGGTAATGCTTGTAGAGAAGCTGGTGAAAGTGGACTTAAGGTGCTTGATACATTAGGACAAGGTAAATACATGTTAGATTGTAAATAATACATAGAAAATTCATGTCAAGCCTTAAAATAGTGTACTTGATTTCCTACTTAAGTTTTGGTAAGAATTAAGATACGTTATATTAAAGACTACTGCCTACAAGTCACAATTTGCTATTATTTTCCTTAGTCAACTGGTCTAATGAATTTGTAATCCTTGAATTTGGTGAAATGAAAATTGAAGCCATTATAACTTATATCCCTACAGACGATGGGGTTCATGTGTTAGAGAAATTATTACAAAATTGATTGATTCATAATAGTGAAGGAGTAATAATTGAAAAAGTTAAGTCTGAATTAGAAACTGTGCACAATGCTACCAGTGATTACATTGGTAGTAGATGGATGTACCTAAAATGTAAATTATTACCAGACATTGATCTGTCTTTTCAAAGATATTTCTCATGTTTCTCATTTTGAATGTAAATATGTTGCAGGTGCTAGCATAGAATCTGATGTTAACCATGCTGTACAGTGTGTAAAGAAAATGATAACACTGGCAGAAGATCTGGTTCCCAAGTCTGTGGAGATCAAAGAGAAGGAGATTGGGGACCTGGTCGATACAGAGATGCAGTCCACTACATCAGCTATTGAGATGGCTGCTAGGAGAATAGCTGTAAGTAGGAAAGAGTCTTTGAGGTGGACTAAAAATGTGGGTGATCATCAATGAGACAGCAACCAATCAAAAAATTATGAATAATTGTACAGAAATGTCAATGAGAAGAGTTTATTTTTTTCCTGCTATCTTCTTTGTTTATATAAAGATGAGAAGATTTGGAATGATTGCCAAAAGAAACTCTTAAACAAAGACCAAATGAAATAGAAGTAAAAACCTATAGATCACTGATTGGCCTTCAACAATAAACAACTGGAAGACATTGACAGTATTGATTTGGACAAGAAGTAACATTGTAAGCAATACTGTGGATTCATTTATTTTCATGGTAATCAATATCATTGATATTTGATTCCATGGTATAATGAAAGTCTGCACACATTCCTATTGTAGATTTGTATTTTGTTGATTGTTTAAATTAGTTGTTCACCTTACCAATGTAATCCATGAATAATTGATATCTGACGAATGATAATGAACCCACAGGATAACATTTAGCTGTATTATTATGTATTTAGGAAATGTTAGAGAAGACAAGAGAAGCGACAAGTGGTGTAGAATTGAAAGTAAACGAGAGTATACTAGACTCTTGTACTAGTCTTATGCATGTAAGTATATGTAAATACTATCCATAGGTTAAGGAATTTTGATTTCAAAAGTTTGATTTTGATTTTAATTTATCTCAGACAAAATCCTGTCAAGTCAGTATTTATTTGACATTGTTTAGCTATCTGTATCCCCAAGGCAAAAATGAAGTCACCAAATGCTTGATAAGGTTTCGATTATCCCTAATACAGATTCAAAATGAAGAAGATTTAAGAATTTTAGAACATAGAACGTCATACAATGATCAAAACCCATACCATAAAGTAAGCAAAAGGCACAGACTTGACCAAATGTAAAACAATAAAACAACCTGATTGATGAACAAAATAATAAATGGGGAAAAAAATATGACAGACAAACGACAGTCTTGGGACCAGCATATATAGACTGTGGTCCTGTTAGATAAGTTTATGAACGCTTACCCGGTAGGCTTCTCTCTAATCTTGTGTTACAGCACAACTAAGAATAAGTACAAATCTGTTGCAAATTTACCTCATTTTCAGTTTTCTTTTGATAAATTGGAATAAGTGACTATGCTTCAAAACATTACCTGCAAACACAACACAATATTCTTATTATATTTAAAGAATTTTAGAACAAATGTATTAATTGTAGGCAATAAGAATATTGATAGAAAGATCAAGAGATTTACAGAAGGAAATAGTGGCACAGGGCAGGGTGAGTAATACACATTATTATTTAGAGCCATTAATGCATATCATTTAGACTTTTTTTAATGGAAGATGACAACAATACTGTAGTACATTAGCATTGATGCAGCAGTTATTTGTATTTATTTATTTATTGTAAAAAAAAATATGAAAAGTATTGTTCTTCAAAGGATTTTGATTTTTCTGTAACTTTTAATCTCACTATTTTGAAATTAAAAAAATGACTCTAACAATATAAATCATTTTTGTTTTGAGACATAATACTGTGTTAAAATTCATAACAATACAGATGGAAGAGCATTAAATTGGTACCTATACACAAATTTTACCATATTCTATGATTATTGAAGAAGTCTTTCTTATTTATATCACCTCATCTTATTAAATATTGTTTTATAGGGAACATCAACAGAGAAAGAGTTTTATAAGAAGAATCACAGATGGACAGAAGGATTGTTATCAGCAGCTAAAGCTGTAGGCTGGGGAGCCACAGCATTGATGTAAGTTATTTTAAATGACAAGATATAATATTTGTTGTAAACCAAATATATTCTGGATTAAGGTGGTACATAATACTACAGGGAGATAACTCACATTCTTTTGTTAAGGAATTGTTAAGCATTTCAATGATCAAAATTATTTTTTGTCAAATGTTATATATCAGATGAAATATTTTCGATAAAGTGTCGTTCAATTTTTTGATTTTTCTTTTTTTTTGTCAAAGGATCAAAGTTAGTATTTGTCAAATGATCAAAATTTTTTTTTGTCAAACGTCATATATCAGATGAAATATTTTCGATAAAGTGTCGTTCAATTTTTTGATTTTTCTATTTTTTTGTCAAAGGGTCAAAGTTAATATTTGTCAAAGTTTTATGAAAATTAAACAATCCAAATTAATTTTAGTCAAGGTATTTGGTACCACCTTAACCTTAATCTTATTAATGCCCATAAGCACATTTTGAAAGCTAAAAATTGCGATAATAAATGCATGCAAAAATTTCTAATTAACAGTAGAATTATTGAATATTTATAGGGAAGCTGCAGACAAGGTAGTGAGGGGAGAAGGGAAGTTTGAGGAGTTAATTGTCTGTTCTAATGAGATTGCTGCAAGTACAGCTCAACTGGTTGTTGCCTCAAAGGTCAAGGCTGATAGGAGGAGTAAGAAACTGACTTCATTATCAGAGGCATCCAAAGGGGTGACTGAAAATACTGGAAAGGTTGTGGGATCAGCAAGGGAAGGATCACAAATTATTGAAGAACGAGGTAACTTATTTTTATCAAATAGAGTTGAGATTAGCAGATTCAGAATTTGTATAGCATTTTGGGTACATTACTGTTTCAGACATAATTTATTGGTTGAAATGATCTAATTGAATTTGTTAACAGAATGAAGGTTCATTTGCTAAATAATTCATTAAGTAGATGTAGGACTTGCCAAATATTTAACAGTACAACAGACCACTCTAACGCATCATAGAAATTTAATGTACATAGACAAACAACAACGAAAACGAATAGTCTAGACTTGGTACAGGCAAAAAATGATGTATAAATCTGGTAATACCTCCCCTTTTGCCTAACTAAAATATTGATATCTTTGTAATTTTTAAAAATCTTTATGTATTTCTATCTACCTCAAAATCAACAAAAGTTGAACTTTGTCCCTTGAAAACTTGATTGAAACAGTCAATGAAGTTTTAATTAACAGTAATCATATTTTGTTATCATTGATTATTTTATTATAGGCCTTATGGATTTCTCTAAACTTTCACTGATGCAGACTAAAAAGAATGAGATGCAGTCCCAGGTATGTAAACACTGTGTATACATATAAATATTCAAACGTGGACTACTATAATTACTTAATGGTACAGACAACATTCTTTTAGATGAAAACCTTCTAACCACCTATTAAATTATTATGGAAATATTCCTAATCTACCCCTAAACTGAGAATTAATCAACCCCAGAGAATGGTTATAGATTAGATCAACCCATAAGAATTATATCGATTGTCTTGTTTAAACAGTGCGTCTACACGAGATACAAGTGGCAAGTCGAAATTGTAAAGTGTACATTAAACACAAGAGTAATCATACGAAATTTTAAACAAAAATATCAGTGGTAAATCAGGTCAGGATAAAGAGGGAGCATAAGCCCCCCCCCCTTCCCACCTCCACACCCATATTGACTTACATCCCACATCTCTTTTTATTCATATTAATGATGTAAAAAAAGTGAATTAATACCAAATATAAATAAATCAATTTAACACTTTTTAAAGGTGCGAGTACTTGAGTTAGAAAAGGAATTAGAAACGGAGAGGTACAAGCTTGGAGAAATCAGAAAGAAGCATTATCAACTTGCCGGGGCGAGTGAAGGCTGGGATGAGGAAGAGGTAAGGACTGTACATTAAATACTTTCCTTTTAGTCAAACTAACTGTATGACTTGCGATAGGTAGTAAGAAAAATACGAAAACAAGATTTTAAAATATTAAAATGAGCTCGTTAAAACTTCAGTTTTACTCAGATTGGAAGTTGGAAGAAAAAGTTGTATACCTGTATGAAAAATAACTTTTAAATTGATGAATGTAGATTAAACCTATCAATAAAAAGAAAACTGCAATGTGGAAATAAGGTAGGAATTGTATCATCATGAAAGTGTGAGGTCCGTGAGAACCTATGATCACGTTTCTTCAGGTTTTAAGACTATTACCACACTTCTTTGCTTTCCTGTCAAAGTTTTGTTAAATAATTTGTGTGCTGTGACAAAGAGCTTATATGACATGCTTCACTTCAGGACCAAGAGTGTGACACTGAATCACCAAGGCAACCAGTGAGTCACTGCACTGTTTTAATGTATTAAGAATATTCATGGCTGATCAAACTTTGAAAAACTATGCATTTATTTTGAATTTTAATAAAAATAAATTTCAAATGTTGGTTAGGAAGGAAATGAGCCATGGATATTGTACAACACTCTTATTACTAATACATATGTTTCTTACTGATGTCACATGTTATTTGTTTGCTTATTTCCTCCAATCATGATGCAGGATTTCTTCAAAGTTAGATTTGCCACTCTGAAATGCCCAAATAGGAGTTTTGGGAGCTACTGCTTCATTGTTAATCACACATACAATTTGCTTCCAAAGACAAGAACTAATCTGTTTATAAGTTTAACATAGTATACACTATAATTTAAGGCTGACCCCTATGTAATTGTGTTTAAATTGAACATGACCTTCAGCCTGATCAGTCAAAGAAAAAAGTGAATCTAGAAAAGGAAGAAGTGATTGCATCATGTATTGTGAGGAAATACATGTACCTTATTTTACATAATAATAATATTAGGATAGATAAGCTAATTACTTTAGAAGACTTTCAAGACTTGCAGACTTTACTTCATCTCAAATTTTATTGCTTAAGGATGTACTTGGGTGAGGTTTTGGATTTTATGTCAATAAATACGTTACCATCATAAATTCTGAGTGCATCCATCTGCGCAAGTCTGACAGGCGGAAAACCCCAAATAAAAATATCATCCAATGAGAAGAGGGATGACCAGTGCCCGTATAACCATGCCTTTATATCATCCATTTAATTTCCGCCTGCGCACCAAGACACACGTATTTTTGTATTATTACATAACTTACAGAGAAGACTAAAGTTTTTTGTTTTTTATATATTGAATATCGTAGGTATCCCCATACCATTATTTATTTGACATTTTTTGTTATTATATTGTTGTTATAAGTGTTTAACTTCATAATTATTTAATTATGGAGTTTAATGCTCCCAGTCCTTACGAGGCCATTACAGGTAACGATGTTTTCTTAGACGGTTCATTACCTTTTCCTGTGACCGTAACAGCGGTAGGGCAGGGAACCCCTCCTATTAGTAGTCAATTAACCGACGTTTTTACTTCGGTGACTACTAAGACCGGACAACAGACCCTGCATGCAGGTTCTGTCGGTTACGATGGAGGTGTCCCTACCACTGCTACGGTTACACACACTTTTTCTAGGCCAGTTGACACCACAGGGTCCATTTCATCTTACCCTGGTATCTCTATGGGTTTAAACTTACCTGGTTCTAGAGCACCAGCATCCTATTGTGGCTTAACTTTACCGGCATCAGCTAGTAATGCCATGTCATGGTCTAGACCTCCTTGGTCTCAGGGTTATCCTTATTCAGGCTTTTCTGGTCAGGGTTTTCATGGTCAAGGGTTTCCTGGTCAAGGTTTTCCTAATCAGGTTTTTCCTAGTCAGCCCTTTCCAGGTTTCTGGCCTTATTGTGGACCAACACCAGTTATTGTTCCACAGAGTACTACTCCTAATCTGTCAGTTCCTGCTCCTCCTGTAGCAGTGTCTAGTAGGAGTAGTAGTATATCTGTACCTGCTGCTCTGCCTACCTCTTCTGTTGGGCATCAGTCTAATCAGGTAGCTAACTCTGGCCCCTCCTTAGATGGGTTCAAGAGTATTTTGGATGATTTTCGTCAATCTATTTCTTCGGAATTGACTTCCTTCTCCAATCGCCTGTGTACACTAGAGAACAATGCCAATAAGTCAAGTTCTCCAGTGATTTCACTCCGTCCAGATCATGACATTGAAAGTGATCTGGAAGACAGTGATGAGGAACGTTTTTCAGTCGCCCCAGGCAGCCAAGAAGAAGGGTTTACTTCGGATGAAGATGACAACTCAGTTCAGGTTTCTCAACCTTCTGTTCCTGTGTCTTTAGCTTCATCTGTAATTGGTCAGTCTTCTACCAATTCTGGTAAAGAACCAGAGACTGAAGATGCTCCTTCCTCCTTGAAGGATCTCAGAGATTCTGTCTATACTATCATGAGAGATGTCAACAAGGTGCCTTTTCAGTCACCTCCCAGACCCAAGAAATTAACCTCCACCTTTGAGGCTTCATGTGGTCTGTCTGTAGATGATAATAAATCTCATAGTAGTTTTCCACAGTCTAATCATATGTCCAACTCTTTACAGATCATTAATGATGGGATTGTGTCTAATGAGTCCCAATTTTCCCAGATTAGTGGTTTCGGTCTGGCCTCATTCTCTGAGCAGTTCCGCTCGAAGGATTATGAAATTTTTGACTCTACTTTGGGTAAACTAGTACCCAAATGTGACAAAGTATTATCATCTACTATTTCTTCTAAACCCACCGATGGACTGCGTCTTACTCAGTCTGTTTGGTCGAAAACAGAGAATCTTCTTAGAAACGCTTCTCATGTTCTAGGCACTGCTGAACATTTCTTATCAGCAGTTGCCCCAGTTCTCAAAGACTCTTCTCTTCCACCAGAGGTCAAACCTTTCCTATTACAGGTAGACAAGGCTTTGGGTGCCTCACAATTGCTGATTATGGGTTCCATCGCCAACTGCACCTTATCCAAAAGATCTGAAATTTTGGAGAAGGCAAAGGTGTCAGATAATCTTAAGGATGCTCTAATCAAGTCTCCTTTGGATGAGAAGATATTTGGGTTACCACTTGATGAGGTACAGAAACACCTCAATCAAACTCCAGTTCCAGTGAAGGTAAATGTATCTGTTTCGGGAAATAATTCTAAACGAGGTAGTTATTCTCTGCTGGAGGCTCATCTTATAATTCTCAGGAGAAGAGGAGAAAAATCAATAATGATGGAGGTAATAAACCTAAGAAATCTTCAATCCCTAGGTCTAAACCTAACAGTTTTAAGAGAGGTGGCAAGAGGGCCAACCCCTCTTCCTAGGAAGTTGCCCCTCGTACGTTACTGTCAGAACCCAATCCAGAGATGTACTACAAAACTCCTCTTTCTCAATTACCAGTAGGGGGGAGGTTAACTCATTTTCTAAAAAAATGGATAAGTATTACCTCAGATTGTTGGGTTCTGTCAGTAATTCGAGGGGGATTGACTCTTCAATTCAAAGAACAACCACCTCTTTCACCTGTTCCTATCCCACTGTCCAATACTCAAGATCCACAGAAATTTCTTCTTCTGTCAACAGAAGTAGAGACTCTTTTGACAAAGAGGGCAGTGGAGGAAGTCCCTGTATCTTCAATAGATCCAGGTTTATATTCTCGTCTCTTCCTTGTATCGAAGAAGACCGGAGGAATGAGACCAGTCATCGATTTGTCTATCCTCAACTCTTATATGATTATTCCCCATTTCAAAATGGAGACCAATCGTTCAATAAGAGCTTCTATTCTTCCAGGTATGTGGACAACATCCCTAGACCTGACGGACGCTTATTTTCATGTTCCAGTTTGCCAGTCATACCGCAAATTCCTTCGGTTTGTTTGGAACAAAAGGGTTTACCAGTTCAGGGCTCTCCCTTTTGGTCTGTCAACTGCACCACTAGCGTTCACCAAAATTATGCAGGTAGCAATTGCTCACCTTCATTCACAGGCTATTCAGATTCATTCTTACCTGGACGACTCACTGATCAAGGAACTTTCTCCCGAGAAACTCTATCTCAATACAGATGTAGTCATCAGATTGCTGCTCTCTCTGGGGTTTCTCATTTCTTGGAAAAAGTCGGACCTCATTCCGTCTCAGGACTTTATTTTCCTAGGCGAACATTACCTTACTCATCAGTGCATTGTTCGACCTCCTCAGGAAAAGTTTCAGAATCTTTGTTCAAAAATTCATCTGTTTCTATCTCAAAAAACAGTCACTGCTCGCCAGTTTTCACAACTGCTAGGTCTCTTGAATTCTCTAGCCGATGTTGTTCCACTTGGTCGCCTTCACATTCGACCTCTTCAATTTTATCTACATCAACATTGGCTCCCAGCTTCACAGAATTGGGAGTTTCCAGTTCCAATCATTCATCAGGAATTGTGTCCTCATTTGGTTTGGTGGACTTCTCAAGCAAACGTTTTGAGAGGCCAACTTCTGTCCTCTCCAGTTCCAAATCAGACTCTGTTCACAGATGCCTCCAACCTCGGTTGGGGAGCTTATCTGGAAGGTCTTTCAGTGTCAGGAGTGTGGACTCCAGATCTTTTGAAGGAACACATCAACATACTAGAAATGAAGGCAGTGCTTCTTGCCCTGTCTCATTTTCAGTCCCTACTGCAGAACAAATCTCTGGTTCTAGCAACGGACAACACCACTGTGGTGGCTTATTTGCGAAACCAAGGGGGAACTCATTGTTACGAGCTGTATCTTTTAGCAAGAGAAATCCTTCTTCTTTGCAATCAATTCATCTATTGATTGTAGTTCGTCATGTCCCAGGGAAACTCAATGTGTTAGCAGATGCTCTGTCAAGAACACTTACTCCAGTCAATACAGAGTGGGAACTTCTACAATCAGTATTTCAGGCAATAACCCTTCAGTGGGGGTCTCCCCATGTAGACCTGTTTGCAACAAGCCTCAATTACAAAATTCAAGTGTTCATGTCTCCTGTACCAGATCCGAAAGCTTACGCAGTGGACTGCATGAGTGTTCCTTGGGACGGGATGTTCGCTTACGCTTTCCCACCGTTCAGATTTCTGTCACAAGTTCTTCAGAAGATCTCAGCAGAGCAAGGGTTGATCATTCTTATTGCTCCAGCTTGGCCCAAACAAGCCTGGTTTCCAGATCTTCTTCATCTATCATGTGCTCGTCCACTGGTGCTACCAGTACGACACAATCTTTTGTCCCAGTTCAAGGGCAAGATACTTCATCCCAATCCAGAGAAGCTACATCTTTTCGCGTGGCTTCTCTCAGGGATAGCTTCAAGGAGAGAGGTTTTTCTGAATGCGCAGCCAGACATCTCTCCAGGGCAGTCAGAGATTCCACTAACATCGTCTATGATGCCAAGTGGACTATCTTCAGTAGTTGGTGTAGTGGGAAGGAAATTGATCCTTTCCAAATTTCTGTACAACAACTAGCAGACTTTCTGATCCACCTTTTTGAAGAGAAAGGATTATCTCCCTCTACTATTAAAGGCTATAGATCAGCTATTTCTAGGACGATTCAACTGTCTGGAGGTCCAGACTTTGGTAATGATGAATTCGTTTCTCTTTTAGTTAAGAATTTCACTCTTGAACGCCCTAGACAGAGAGTTTTAATCCCGTCTTGGAATTTGAGTCTTGTTTTATCAGCTTTAAAAAACCACCCTTTTGAACCTGCGGAAAAGGTTGACATCAAGTTTTTGTCGTATAAGTGTTGTTTCCTTCTTGCCTTGGCTTCTGGTAGAAGAAGAAGTGAAATTCATGCTTTTTCCACTGCTGATTACTGCCTTCGTTTTAATAGGGATAAGTCATCTGTTACCCTATTAACGGATCCAGCTTTTTTAGCCAAAAATCAAATTCCTGGTAGAGGTTCAGAACCGATAGTGATTCCAGCCCTTCCTGTTGATTCAAGTTCTAAAGTACTCTGTCCTATCCGAGTCTTACTTTTGTATCTTCAGAGAACTCAAAGTCTCCGCACCTCCTCAAATTCCAGGTTATTTATTCCTATTAACAAAGGAAAACAAGATTTGTCTGTAAAAACCATTTCATCTTGGATCTGTAAAACTATTCAATTAGCTTACAGTTTTTCTAATGAAGAACTTCTGAATAGTATGCATATTAAAGCCTATGATGTTAGAGCTATTTCTACCTCCTGGGCCCTGTTTAATAATGCTTCTTTAGAGGAAGTCTTATCTGCAGGATTCTGGAGAACTGAAAATTCTTTCATTTCTCATTATCTGCAGTCTTTAGCTACTCAAGCTCAGAGTTTGTACTCCTTAGGACCTTTAGTTTCCGCACAAAGAGTTGTCTTTCCTCCTGCATCTTCTGGTTCAGGGGATTCAGCTTTGTGTTAGATTCTATTTTTCACTCAGAATTTATGATGGTAACGTATTTATTGACATAAAATTGTACATTTTTAAAGTAAAATGAGATTTTATTAAATAAATACTTACCATCATAAATTAAAGGTCCCTCCCAACCTCCCCTTCATCCCCTGTTTTTTCCTATGGCTTCATGCTTACGTTGGGAAATTAAATGGATGATATAAAGGCATGGTTATACGGGCACTGGTCATCCCTCTTCTCATTGGATGATATTTTTATTTGGGGTTTTCCGCCTGTCAGACTTGCGCAGATGGATGCACTCAGAATTTATGATGGTAAGTATTTATTTAATAAAATCTCATTTTACTTTAAAAATGTACAAATTTGTGTCAAATGTTCGGACTCCTTGGTGTTTTTCCATACAATACAATGTAAAATATTTTGCCCCATAACACCCATTTATTTTTTCACATAAGACTAAATAGCTCATGAAATGTCATTTTCCAAAATTTTAGAAGAATCTTTATTTTCTTTCTTTTGTTTTGAGACCCAATAATACCAATGCAAATATAAGGTAAAAGTCCGAGTCAGCCTTTTCCCGCCATATTTTAATTCTCAAATATCTCGAAAAGGAGGTCCATGACCTATCAATATTTTTAGCTTATGTTTATCCTTAATTGATGCTCTACCAGCTTATAGTATCAATTTTAACTTCTTAATTCATTAATTTTCACCTAACCTTACCTAAGTACATCCTTAAATAATATATGTATTATTATATGAATTTAATGCTATATTAACATTTACCTCTGCATTTTAGTGAGTTAGTAAGATTTCTGGTTATTTCTTAATAAATGTATGCCTGAATATATAAAAAAAATATTAGCATTAATGTTTATGTATAAATATCTGCCTTATCAGCCCTCAAAGTAGCTTCTGAAATGAAGTTGCCAACTGGCCACCAGACATGAAAATTTAGTGGCCAACTCAAAATTTCAATGGCAAGGAAATAATTTCAGGTTGCCTACATTTTTTTCTAGCTAAAAAACCTTTGTGAAATAAAAGTAGTAAGTTTTGGTTTTTATGCTGTCGAGGGTAAAAATAGTCTGTATAAATCAACCACATGATTTATTTAATTTGATTACATTGTACATGTTTTATGACAATCTGCAACGTTTAGCGGTACCCGAAGCCTCAGTCTAGTAAAATTCTCATCAGATTTGTGCAGAAGCACTGGTGATTGCCCCATCAGTCAAGTGAACACCTGAAATCGTTAGCAAAATAGCTGGTATATTATTGAATCGATGAGAACAAGTTACCAAATTGTCGCCGACCTTGTTTCATCTGTTTATTGACGAAATTGAGAATGAGGCTCGATTATGTGCTTTCAATAAACACAAACTATAAATGCCAATGGTTTTCTTTCTAACGGCACGTTATAGTCAAAGTTATGACTGACTGCTAAAAAACAAAGACAGATAAATCTGTATCATTTGCTTACAAATGACCTACAATTACCTTGCAATAAAGCGCTGACAAGATTAAGCTTAAATCTAAAAGATGCTTGAAATACAATATAAATTTGTGTTACTGTTAAGCAATCAGACTATTTTTAAAAACCCAACTCGGATCAGGGCCAAATTTCCGAAAATTTACGGTCATCATGTCTTCAATGTTCTAATGGCCCTTATATGAAGTTCCAATGTTCAATATGTGTATATATTATGTATGACATAAAACAACTTTTTTATGATTTAAAATTGTTCCAATGTTACAGAGATAGTGACCTTTCATTTAAAAAGAGACATTATTTATATTTGTTCACTTGAACAACATTTTCACTTATCTTATAATTTGTGCATGGTCTTATCATTATTTTGTGCAATACTTTGAATTATCAGGTTGGTATCCCTTGTAAATTTTGCATTTAATTGTAGAGATTTCATAAAAGGTCCTTAAATATATTACTATGTAATTTCAAAGTGTGTCATTTCTTGACAAAAAGATAACAGAACTACAGATAATTTGTTTTACATTTTAAGGGTACCCCATCACCACCACCATTGGAGTTTGATCCATTTATGTAGCGGGTAAAACAGAACTGTCCATTTTGTTCTGGGTAAGACAGGCATGTCTGTCTTGGTTTCAAATATTTTAGTTTAGCATATTACTAAAAACAGCTTGAAAATGTTTTCTTTGTGTTGCATTAAGCATGGTTAAAGACATTAGGTGTTTACCAACAGTATTTTAAAGTAAACTCTTAGATCAATAGCAGGCATGGATTCAGTCCCCCCTCCTTTCCTCAACTAAAAAAGAAGTGTTATAAAGGTAAAATTACAGCAATATTTGGGTAAAAATGAGGTCCTCTTATACCTTATTCTCATCAGTGCCTCCCCCTGAAATCCTGGATTTGCATCTACATAAGTACAATACGTATCAAGCATCTGTGTGTGTATAATGTTAAATTCTGAAAAACCAGGTTGTTGCTGGAAATTATGAATCTTATCTATTGAAATTTGGAATTTTGTTTGTTTAATGTAAAAAAAAATAGCAGATTGTCATTATGGAAAAATATCTTACATTTGAATTTATCTAGTGTACCTGTAGTTTGATCTATAGTATAATTATGTTCTTCCTTCAGACTTTATTTGTAGAATAGTCTTTACTAACTATAAGATGAATAAAAAGCCAGATCAAGAGCAATTAAAACAAAAAATGAGTCAAGATTTTAATCTAAAAGACAGGGAGTACCATAAAACTTTAAAAGTAGAATTTCAAATACCTTTAAAAAAAGATATACTGTGAATTCATTTATTTTGTATGAACCAATTGTGGAATGGTAAAGTAAAATCTATTTTAACAGATATTTGATATATGCTAGTTGAAGGACGCCTATGGGTGCAGGAATTTCTCGCTACATTAAAGACCTGTTGGTGACCTTCTGCTGTTGTTTTTTTCTATGGTCGGGTTGTTGTCTCTTTGGCACATTCCCCATTTCCATTCTCAATTTTAACTTGAGGAAACTTGTTGAAAACTACGATTGAGAGTTCACCATGCATGAGAGTTAGTACAGAATGAACAATAGTGAATAAACAATAAAGAATAGCAGGCTTTCAAAAGTTTGGCTTTGAGCATTATGAAAAAAATGTAATGTATAGAGAATTTCTGAAAGCATGATCTGGATGAAAGTAGTCAGCCTGTTTATAGTTTTAATTGTATATTGAAGATAGTTTTTATTGTAAATAACTTTTAGAAAACCAGCTGTATTGCCCGTCACTGAGCACACTTTTTTCTGGACTACATACTCAATAATGAATTTGGTTCTTATTTTGAAAAAAATTGGTTATTTTTTCAGTAAACTGGAAATCACTAAGAATCAGTTTAAATTGTTATAAGTTAACACCACTGTAACTTATTAAGCAGCAATAATAGTGGAATTCAGATAATTGTTATCATTTTAAGCCATATTCTTTAATTCATTTGAAGTCGAGTAACACAGATTTTTTCCTTAATGTTTATTTTATAAAGTTGTTTTTTACTTTCTATTTGATTATTTTAAAAATTCATATCACATCTCCTTATATTTTTTTGAACCTGGTTCCATGCAATGTTTTAAGTAGGAATGAGTAGAAAGCTGACATTATTATTTATGGTAATCTCAAAACAATATCTTTTGTATTCACAGAAGTAGACAGAATCTTTTTATAACACTAATCTTGAACTTGGCCTTTTTCCGAAAAAAAGGAATGCTCATGAGAACACAGTTAATTCGTAGTGCATTTTTTTAGACAATAAATTCAAATTAAAAAAAATCGCACCTGCTCTATCTCAAAAATATTTTTTAAAAGTGTAGTGTACGGTACTACTGGTGGGACAAATAATATCAAAATTATAGAAACTTCTACCAGCTCTAACTCAAAATATTGACAACTCTGTGTTAAGGGGGTCTAAAATTCAGTTTGACAGCTTCAGACGTAATAAAATTTGACCTTTTTGAACTGGACCAAATCACTACTTTACATAAAGATTCAGCACCCAAATTTTTTTAACATGTAATTTCATCCCCCTACTTAATATTTCATGCATTAAATATCAAGAAATATATTGGGAAAGTGTACCAAATTAAAAATCAAAGTTATACACTGTTCACACTAGGGACTATATTTGTAGACAACGAAAACCAAAAGACGATAACTGTGTCCTTGGACCTGATGTTGTATATCACTGTAATCTTGAACATGACCTTTTTCCGACAAAGAAATAAACCTGATGTTGTATTGCACTGTAATCTTCAACTCATCTTTTTCAGACAAATTAGTAAACCTGATGTTGTATAGCACTGTAATTTTGAACTTCATCTTTTTCAGACAAAGAAGTAAACCTGATGTTGTATAGCACTGTTATCCTTGGCTCTTATCACCAAGCTAGCTAAATGTTGTGTCCTGTCGCAAGTTCGGAGAACTAAAACGGGTTCCAGCTTATATGCTTTGGTGACCAGTACAGTTGCTATGGAAACCATTAACATATCAAATGTTTGATATTGTATTTTTGTGGACCAGCAAATAAAATGATTTGGTTTTAACGCTTTTATTAGTGGTAGCTATGTTTATATAAACAAACTGGAACTTTTCTAGCATTTTCGTTTGTTCATTGCTAGTAAGTGTGCTGATTAGTGTATTTTAAGGATTTGATATTTATGTGTTTTATCAAATAAGTGTGTATGAATTTAGAATGTGAACTGTATGAAAGAGTATGCATGTCTATGTTACATATATATATATATATATATATATTTACACTTGGTTAATTGATTTAATAAATGAAGTATATACAAGTATATTTTGAGGGTGCAGGTCCTTTTCCTTAGATGCAGTCATCACCTAATAATATTTTATGAAAGTTGTATGATTATTTTGTTTACTTTCTGTCTCATGGTATTCTCTGTCTATTCTCAGAATAAAGTACTTCTCAGAATACGATTACATAGTCAAAATATGATAACATGGTAAATTGATATGATTACAGTCAAAAAATATGATTACAAAGTGAATTGATATGATTACATAGTCAAAATATGATTACATAGTCAAAATACGATTACATAGTAAAAAAATATGATTACATAAAAAATAAATATGATTACATAGATATTATTTTTATATTTTGTTGCAGTTTGTTTTTAATTTCATTATATCTATTTATATCTTAATATATTATGTTTTATTGTTGACATTTTTAATTGATTATGATGGTAGTCATAAAAAAAGGCAGATTTGAAATGTAAAAAGGTATTAAAGATGGTCGTTTTTTTTCTATATAATTTTTGTTATTTTCTTAAAGTTTTTGTTAAGCTGTTTATGTAATATCAGTGAGTGACCAATTTATTAAATATTATTGTATCATGATAATAACTGTTTTGACTTGTGCTATTCTGGATTCACATCAATTCATGTGCAAGAAAGTAATTCATTTCAATATTCCAAGTAACCAGATCATGTTCAATTAATGACATCATGGCATAAAGATGATTTATTATGGACTTCCATTTTGATTTTTCATCGGAGTTCTGTATTTTTGTTAATTTACTTTTTACAGAACTAATTTTTTTTTAATGTTCAATATGAAATCAAAGTTTATTGATTACTAATTAAAATTTCATTGTGTGCTCTATTGACAAGTGCTAACAGCATTTTTGGTGTCAAATTTCTAGTCGCTAGAAAGGAAACGTGTAATATTTTATATTTTCTATGGCATTGTTATTTGTTTTGTAGATTACAGATAATTTGTTTTGTATCTCCTTAACCTATGAATCTCAATTTATTCTATATATATGAAGTGATCAGTAATTGATTAAACTCAAATCCTATTAAATAAAGTCTGGTGAATATTGGTCCCTTTTGAAATTATGAAAATTTAAGATGAAAAAATATTCTCCAATTAACGCTTAGTATACATAAGTTTTCAAATGAAATATATAGAATATCTTAAAACATAATATGTTCCATTAAATCATAATCATGTAAATCATAATCATGTTTTGATTGTTGCTATATTTACATATTATACATTTTCCTTTTGCTATTTGTAACAGCTACATGTATCATATTATACCAACACAAATAAAGATGATCAAATCCTTCATTCAAAATAATATTAGTTACATAGTGTGCTAGTGACCTAATACGGTATATATGGGGTCAGTAAATTCCATATGGGGTGAGAGCGAAGCTCGAATCCCCATATGGAATTTACTGACCCCATATATACCGTATTACGTCACTAGCATACTATGTAACGAATTTATCTTACCGACTATCTTAACATGTGAAATTAAGACTAGTGATTCTCAAAACGAGCAAGTCTTCAATACTGTTAGCATTAAGAAAATACTCGGCCATTGATCCTTCAAAAAACAGATGCCAACAATAACGACTTGTAAGGTTTAAATGTGTTTTATGAATTTATTTCAATCTTAATCATCAATTTCTTCGTCTGTTGGAACTTTTAAGTTATTTTCTCAGTACCGATTTGATTTTATAAAGGGACATAACACCATAACTAACCGTGTATGAAATAAGCCCCGCCTCCTTCTTACCTAATATAGAATATAAAGGGACGTAACTCCACTACTAACCGTGTATGAGATAAACCCCGCCTCCCTACTAACCTAATATCAAATATACACGGTTTGCACGCGGATGCTTTTAACCAATCAGATTCCTGGAAATGTATAGGAGGTAAGATAATTAAGAATACACATTACTGAAAGCTATATTATGTGAAATTTTGATGCAATGGATTTTTCAGAATTAAAATAATAATGCCATCATTTACAGATACATTTTGTAATTGAAAAGAGCTTACATGGAATAAAATATTCAATTAAAAATTCTGCACATATTCAGACTAAGTTTTGCTATGTTTTTCCTCCTACATGTCAAGAATCATTGTAAAATGTTAGCTTACATTTTTGACTGGATATGAATTTCATACAAGAAGTATTACACATGAAGCATATTTGAAAACAATTTACTTGGTGAAAGTCTCATTATTTTTCGTGCAAATTTTTTTGTAGAGTTAAAATTTAAATTATGAAATATAAATTACCAATAAATTCATTGCCATGATCATAAACATAATATTTATTAAGAATATGTGAGTTAAGTTAACATCATTATTTATTTATTTTGTATATTTGCGATGATATGAACAGATTCATGTTTATTTTTGACAGTCTTAAAAAAATGATTTTATCTGATGTTGATTTAAGTTTGTTAGATTTTACCATGATTTAAGTTTTTTCACTTCTGTATAGAGAAGTTATTGTTAAATATCTTTGACAAAAATTAGAAGTTTTGAAATCCTCACAACACATTGTGAAATGAATCCAATCTAAGAAACTCAGGACAGTTTTATGAATCAACATGCATTTTTATTTTGATTTAACAATCTTCTTTTATGATTAGACTGTAAAATATTGGAGTGTCTATTTCCTTTCATTTTTTCACAATGTAATAATTCATAATGTAAATAAAACCATATAAGAACAACTAACAGCCTGAGATAAGTATTTCCTGAAATTTGAAATTTACATAGCTTACTTAAAACAGCCAACAACAAATGCATATATATTATGAAAATAACTACATGTTTTCAAAATTTACAACTCTAAAAGCTTTGTACAACAAATGCATTAAAAAACTACTTTAACATTTCTCCACTTAGGATAACTTCTTTTAGATTTTGAAAAATACCACATCCGAATTTTTAGTTTAATGAAGAATTTTCTGTTTTCTGTTTGTAACTTAGTGCTAGCATAAAAATGTATGCTGTGTCTGTGTAATTCTGTGTATTTATAAAACACTGTGTGAACTGTGTGCAGGAAAAATAATGTGTGTCATGTGCTCATTGTTTTTATTGACCGTGTTTTGTTGAACAGATTTTGTTAATTGAATTATAATGTTTGTTATTTAGTTTTCATCTTCCACAATTTATATCAGAAAGGAACTTATATTAGTGCCCAAATGGGTTTCGTCTAAATATTATACAATTTTGTCTTTAATTAGGTCATGTCTGACATTTTTTTTAAAAACTGAAATTCTCAGAGATTTTCGATTTGCAGTGAGAAGGAGATTTTCAAAGGTGAATCAGGTATTCATGATATTTACTGAAAATATTTATTTTAGAAATTGAAAGGAAATATTTAACAAATGACAGAATAAAACATACATGTGTTGACCAATTTGAGACTTCAGTACTTTTAGAAAAAATAATACAAGTTTTTAAACACAAACATTCTCCAGTTTTAATTTGATATTGCCCAAGTTCAATTACTTATATTCAAGAATTAAAGTAGTTCCTTATGAACTGTTTTATCGTTAAGTCACCTGACTTTTTATAGTAAATTTGGATTGATGAATTCCAAGCTAATAGATTAGTATCTGTATGAATTCTATTGTAAAACATAACCGAAAAATAAACTTATAAAAGTACATGTAATTATTGTCTCATTTTGATATACCGGTAACGCACCACTTATGTTGAAAATATAGAATTTATGTTTATGGTGACTTATTTGATGGTTTGGTAACTTTTTACATTACATTAGAGTCTTGGGGTGAGTAAATTTACATTGGAATGTGGGGGAGGAAGAAGGTCATAATTAGTCAAAAATTCACTCCTTGAAGATGAAACAGAGGCTTGTTACCATTTTCTCCAAAAGTTGTGCATTATATGAATTTCAGATTACTTTAATAAAACATTGAAAATAAATAATTGTTATTTCAAACTTTCTACTTTTGACTCTGAAAAAGAATTTTTTAAACTCAAATGTAACATATAAGACTATTTAAAACAAGATAGTAAACTTTTCTTTGTAAATCTTAAACTTGGGTAGGAAATATATGCCACTGGACAATAAGGAAAGTGAAATTTACCAGGGTAGGCAAAGGCACTGAATATTTAGATTTGATATCTTATACTACATTAATCGATATAAGAGTATAAAACATAAAATTGATTAAACTAATTCAAGCACAATCTAAATATTATTAAAGTTTTTAAAAATCTTATGTTTTTTGGAAGTGTTTCTTTTTATAACCACACCAGTTAATATAACCATAATCCTTTGTGTTTGTGATGTATATTTTGAGTATACTGTTTTGAGTTGTGATGAATTAGAAATTCTAAGGCAGATGTGATCATGAATGTATTCTATTCAGTATTTTCATATTTTCTCTAGTACAAGATGTAACAATTTCTTTCTAAATGTGAAATACAGCTGATTTTCATGGAATATGTGAAATAAAATATAGAGATACATTTATTTGTGTTATGCTTTGTAATTTTATGTTAACTGTAAGTACATGTAGCAGTTTATTCCCATTTGAGTGCCAGAGGTGATACTGTGATAGTTTTGAATCTCCTGGCAGAGGTGATACTGTGATAGTTTTGAATCTCCTGGCAGAGGTGATACTGTGATAGTTTTGAATCTCCTGGCAGAGGTGATACTGTGATAGTTTTGAATCTCCTGCCAGAGGTGATACTGATAGTTTTGAATCTCCTGGCAGAGGTGATACTGTGATAGTTTTGAATCTCCTGGCAGAGGTGATACTGTGATAGTTTTGAATCTCCTGCCAGAGGTGATACTGATAGTTTTGAATCTCCTGGCAGAGGTGATACTGTGATAGTTTTGAATCTCCTGGCAGAGGTGATACTGTGATAGTTTTGAATCTCCTGCCAGAGGTGATACTGTGATAGTTTTGAATCTCCTGGCAGAGGTGATACTGTGATAGTTTAGAATCTCCTGGCAGAGGTGATACTGTGATAGTTTTGAATCTCCTGGCAGAGGTGATACTGTGATAGTTTAGAATCTCCTGGCAGAGGTGATACTGTGATAGTTTTGAATCTCCTGGCAGAGGTGATACTGTGATAGTTTTGAATCTCCTGCCAGAGGTGATACTGTGATAGTTTTGAATCTCCTGGCAGAGGTGATACTGTGATAGTTTTGAATCTCCTGCCAGAGGTGATACTGTGATAGTTTTGAATCTCCTGGCAGAGGTGATACTGTGATAGTTTTGAATCTCCTGGCAGAGGTGATACTGTGATAGTTTTGAATCTCCTGGCAGAGGTGATACTGTGATAGTTTTGAATCTCCTGGCAGAGGTGATACTGTGATAGTTTTGAATCTCCTGCCAGAGGTGATACTGTGATAGTTTTGAATCTCCTGCCAGAGGTGATACTGTGATAGTTTTGAATCTCCTGGCAGAGGTGATACTGTGATAGTTTTGAATCTCCTGCCAGAGGTGATACTGTGATAGTTTTGAATCTCCTGGCAGAGGTGATACTGTGATAGTTTTGAATCTCCTGCCAGAGGTGATACTGTGATAGTTTTGAATCTCCTGGCAGAGGTGATACTGTGATAGTTTTGAATCTCCTGCCAGAGGTGATACTGTGATAGTTTTGAATCTCCTGGCAGAGGTGATACTGTGATAGTTTTGAATCTCCTGGCAGAGGTGATACTGTGATAGTTTTGAATCTCCTGGCAGAGGTGATACTGTGATAGTTTTGAATCTCCTGGCAGAGGTGATACTGTGATAGTTTTGAATCTCCTGCCAGAGGTGATACTGATAGTTTTGAATCTCCTGGCAGAGGTGATACTGTGATAGTTTTGAATCTCCTGGCAGAGGTGATACTGTGATAGTTTTGAATCTCCTGCCAGAGGTGATACTGTGATAGTTTTGAATCTCCTGGCAGAGGTGATACTGTGATAGTTTAGAATCTCCTGGCAGAGGTGATACTGTGATAGTTTTGAATCTCCTGGCAGAGGTGATACTGTGATAGTTTTGAATCTCCTGCCAGAGGTGATACTGTGATAGTTTTGAATCTCCTGGCAGAGGTGATACTGTGATAGTTTTGAATCTCCTGCCAGAGGTGATACTGTGATAGTTTTGAATCTCCTGGCAGAGGTGATACTGTGATAGTTTTGAATCTCCTGCCAGAGGTGATACTGTGATAGTTTTGAATCTCCTGGCAGAGGTGATACTGTGATAGTTTTGAATCTCCTGGCAGAGGTGATACTGTGATAGTTTTGAATCTCCTGGCAGAGGTGATACTGTGATAGTTTTGAATCTCCTGGCAGAGGTGATACTGTGAGTTTTGAATCTCCTGGCAGAGGTGATACTGTGATAGTTTTGAATCTCCTGCCAGAGGTGATACTGTGATAGTTTTGAATCTCCTGTCAGTTCAAATGAAAGACTTTAAAACTGGTATTTGCTGCTACTCTGTTAAAGATGAGACACACAGAAGTAAGAGACTTGCTCCTTTTGTTGGAGGTCATGTGATTCTCTCAGCTTTTTTTGTTACCTTGTCTCTTCCTTATCAATAAAGGTATTTAAAAATCAATAAACCACTTGCATCAAAATACTGGTTAAACTGATATCTACTGACACACTTTCACACTAACTTTAACAGAAAACTTAACAATTGTTGACAACAGTGACCAAGATGTACTGCTGGAAAACTATACCTATTACTCGACTTCTTCAGGCAAGACAAAAGCTAATTGTGTACTCAGTTTCACTATCACTGCACATTACAACACTTGCATGTCAGCATTGAGTTTTTGAGTTCTACACATTTGACCATTCTACCCATTTGACCATTCAAGATACTGTGGCTTCATTATTATTTGTTGAAAACCATTTAAGTGACGGTCTAGTTGAAATCTTCAACCCATTGCTCTATAGGCTTTTATGCAGAGATTATCAAAACCATGAAATTAAATACCCTCAAAAATGCAAGTTTTCCTCCACGAAAAAAAATAATACCAAGGAAAATAATTGGATCCACAGTAGTACTGTGACTTATTTGTGTTTTTCTTTACCTATTGCAGTTCATTCAAATTTCTGATCAAATTGTAATTTGCCACAACAAATCAAACTGATCAACCGGTAAACAATTTAAACCAACTGCTGTTTTCTTCAAAGTACCAAGTGACAAAATAAAGCATAATGGGTACTTATCTCATATAAATTCATTTCCATTCCATTGGTGGATCAAGGGGGAGGTTCCGGGGGTTGGAACCCCTCCTTTTTTGGCAGATCAATGCATTTGAATGGGGACATATAGCTGGACCCCCCCCCTTTTAAAATGCCTGGATCCGTCCCTGCATTCTATACAAAATAAGCAGATTGTATTATTTCCAATGAGACGACTATCCAACAGAGTTCAAATAAATCAACTCTTCATTATAAACATGTTCTCGGCCTGAATATGTATATTAATAAGCCATCCATTATCATCATCAAATGAATCAGACCCATTGGTGAAGATAAAATATCATAGATATTATGCAAGGGAGGTTTGTGAAATAACCAATATTCAATAACTTGACAGAATAAAAGGATTTATAAAATGCATTGAAGCACTGATCAGCTGACAAGGATTATCAAAAAAATATTTTTTTAATAACTCCTCTGCATGCAATATAAAATAAAGTGCAAAAATCTGCATTCATTTTAATTCCATTCTAACAATTAACATTACAAATATAAATGTATCACATAAAGTTATTATTCAATAATCACATTACGGAATGCAGAATTGTATCTTTGTTATTGAGTAACCACTTAAAAGTTCTTATTAATCATATGTTTGATCCAACTTGGTCTTTTCTTATATCTTTGTTCAGCAACCACTTAAATTCCAATTAATCATATGTTTGAACAAATGCTGTCTTTTCCGGTTCCTTTTCTTCATCTTCATCTGCAAAAAATAAAACAATTATTGAAATAAAACATTCAAACCAAAAGATAAAATTAAGGTGGTACCCAACACTTTCACTAAAATTAATTTGGCTCGTTTAATTTTCATAAAAAAAAAAGTATTTACTTTGAGACTTTAATAAAAATATAAAAATTAAAAAAAAAAATTGAACAAACCGTTTTGTCAGAAAAATTACACTGGTTATGTAGCAATTTGACAAACACCAATTTTGATAATTGAGAAGCTTGATATTCCTTTTACAACACAATGTAATTAAAACGTTTAGCTGACTTTACAGAGTTATCACCCTTTAGTGTTAGGTACCACCTTAAATAAGAGATTGTTCTGTATGGCATATTTGAGTTTCTTCCAAATCAGAAGCTTACTGTGGATTCATTTATTTACTTGGGTACCAGTTTCATGGTTTGGGGAAAATTGCATATTTGTGGATTTTTAATATATCATTTCATTTGTGTATCAAATTTCATGAGTTTGTTGTTTATTCATAACCATGAAATTTAACACCTAATAAATGAATAGTTATTTTTATTTTTGCTACGTGTAAAATATGAAAGGAGAATTTCCAATATTTTTTTTTTCATTTTACAAATAATACAATTATGAAACCACAAATAAAAGAAAAGTAGTCATTTGTTATTATCTTTATAATTTGAATGATTTCATTATTATATGTCATACTGGTCCAAGGACACAGTTATCGTCAATTGGTTTTCGCTGTCTTCAAATATAGTCCCTTTTGTAAACAATGTACTGTGAATTCATTAATATTCGTTGGACACTAATTTTCCTGGATTTTGTGGGTACAGAAGAACCACAAATTCAAATGTTCAAGGAATTACAAATGGTCTACAGGAATGTATGCAGAATTTGCCAAAACCATGAATTCAAATATTCATGAATATGCAAATTTTCATTGAACCACGAAAATTGGTACCCAATGAATCCACGGTATAACTTTCAATTTTTTTCTCCAATACTTTCCAAATTCATTTCTTGATATTTCATGCATGACATTTTAAGTAAATTTTAAGTAAGGGGATGAAATTACATGTTACAATTTTAGACCCCTTTAACATAGAATTGTCCATATTTTGAGTTAGAGCTGGTAGACTTTTCTATTATTTTGATATTATTTGTCCCAACAGTAGTACACTTCACTGTAAACATCTTTTTGAGATATAGCAGGTGCTTTTTATAATTTGAATTTATTGTCTAAAATAAATGCACTACGAAATAACTGTTCTTGGCCATATTATTAAGGTATTTTTACCTATACTTCTTTCTAACTTGTCTAATCTCCTGATGTATTCCCTGGCGTGTATATTACCTTCAATACGACATAGATCTATTAAGATGTTGACTACACTTTTTTCTGATTCTGTCAGGCTGCCATCAGATTCCAATTTTCTCAGCTGTTCTTCAGCTTGTGGTAATTCTACAGTAAAAATTAATACAATGCAGCTCTTAAAATTAAAATTCAAAACATCTACAAGAAAAGTTGCAACCCATTTATTTTAGTTTTATTATATACAAGAGCAGTATGAATGACAATAACCAGATTTTTTACCATTAATTTGTGTCCTGGCATTTATCAATATCCCAAGGACCAAAACTCCTAAATGTTAAAAGTTACAATTATCAATATCAACCTTGACCTCCATTTTGTCAACAGGAACAACATTTTAAAATTTGAAAAGCTTTGGTTAAATGGTTTGTGAGTAAATAAAACAACATGACTGGAAACACCATGTTCCAATTTTTCAAGAACCATAACTCCTGAAGAGGAAAAGTGAAATTCACCATAATTGAACTTGACCTCCATTTTATCATCAGTAACAACATATTTATATTTGAAAAGCTTTGGTTGACTGGTTCATAAGTAAATGCATGGATATATGACTGGAATTACCATTTTTCAATCTTTCAAGAAACACAACTCCTGAAAGGTAAAAGTCAAAATCGTCATTATTTAACTTCACTTACATTTTGTTGTCAGTATCAACATATTAAAATTCTAAAAGCTTTGTTGGAATGGTTCATGAGTAAATGCATAGACAACATTTGGCTGATCCCGCCTGCTCGCCCAACTGCTGGACCTACCGACCACCCTGACAGTCTACCGCACATCCCAAAATCAATAACTTATTTTTACTTTGTAAATCCAGTAAAAATACATAGATTTTAAATTTTTTTAGAAAAACTATAAAAATGTGTGAAATATATGTTCTACTGACCTAATTTCCCCTTAAATGGTAATAGTTTACCTTTATGTTTAGTGCTGTTTTTAAATCTATCAAAATACACAGTAATATCTTCTTTCTTCAGAAGGTCACTTAGTGTGGTCAGATCTTCTTGTGTGGTCAGTAGAATAATATGGAGAATGGCACTGCATATCTGAAAATGGTAAAATTTGTATAAATTACAAAACTCACAATATTCTTGAAATACAGCATTGCGTTTTTTACTCTGACTAATGGTTACAAATTTGTTCATATTTTCCATGGTTTTTTTTTTTTAAACTTTAACCCTTACAACGCAAGGGGTCATTTTATTATTGTCTGTTTTTTTTGTTGTCTCAGACATGGTAATGGTAAGAAAAATCTGAAACCACCTAAACTACACCATGTACACTTAGGACTGTTCCATAAAAACATACAGGGGACCCAGGGAAGGCACTTCCAAATCTCAACTATGGGGGGTGTCATCTATGTTTTGGCATCTAGTGGAAATGTAAATGAAATTCTAATTTGCCTCTATAGGTGGTTACCCCATTTTTAATGTTTCTTACATGATCATTTAAACTGTCTCTATATCTGTACTCAGCAAAATCTGTTATGTCTTCTGCTGTCTTAAGTCCCTTGATTAAACTCTCCCATACATGGAGGTACAAATCTTGGTTACCATAGTGACAACGTTCTGCTGGAGATCCTAGTGCTAGTGCAGCATTGATGCGAACTTTGAAATTCTTACAATCAGTTACAACAGAACACAAAGTTATTAGAATGTCTTTCTATAAATGAAAAGAAAAAGAATTAAATTTTATGATATTGAAAATATCCTTGCAGTTTCATGTCAATCACGGAATTAAAAAAAAAGAAATTGAACATAAGTGATAAAGAAGTTTAAGCATTTTCTTATTCTTGCAATTGCATCATTTTGCACATGTAAAATCACTTTGCATTTCTGATTTCCCAAAACCTCAGAATACATGCAGTTGTCATTATAAAAAAAACAGGACCAACACACAAGTCCAACAATTCTATGTTTTCAAATTATTCAAAAGTAAGTACCAGTAAAAGTTCCAAATAAAAAAAAACAGCAATGCAATAATTGCAATTTATTCCTACCAAAATGTTACAATCTATTTGATTAAAAAATGTGAAGATAAAATGATTTCATCAGCTTATTCAAGTATAAGTTTTGAGATAATAAAAAGCACCAAAAAAAAATCATGAATCTGCGTAAACACAACTCAATCTAAATCTTTAAAGGAATATTTTTTGTAATACTTACAATCCAAGGAGAATTGCCATGATTGAGTAAACTGTTTCTGAATAAGTTACTAACAGCATAGCATGCATTCCATCTAACCTATAAAATACATTTGTATGATAGAATGGTTAATAACTCTAAATTATACTAAACTAGAACATGCCCCCAAAATCATGGTACAGTTGGGCAAGTGTTGAAACAAAGAGTTTTTAGATTTAGTTGGCAGAACGTCGACTGAGCAAGCGCAAAAGTGTATAAGGCACGGATCAATATAAGTCTCCAAATTTGGATATTTTCTAAAAAAAAAATGGTGTTTTATGTGGAAATTATTGTATATAAATGGACAAATTTAGGAAGTAAAAAACACTACATTTATACGAGATAAAACCAATATTTTTAACTTTCTATGGTTTCAGAGGAGTTGCAGCTCAATAAAATCGGCCTTTTCCTTTAGTAGTATAGATGTATTTAAATGAATGTATACCGTAATGCATTTTACAAGAACAATGGAACAATGGAACTTAGTTTAAATAGCATTTATTCTAAATTATCAGAAAACATCTTAACAAAATTAAATCAACTATAAATAAATTATATTTCCCTGTCACAAAGATGTGTTTAGAGAACCACAAAATTTATATCTAAACTATATTTTATAAAGTTACCTTTCATAAAGCTTATTTTTTACAAAATTTCAAGTTGTTTACAAACTACCTTAAACTTCAACTTTAACAGAAAGACAGACAATTGGACTGAACAACAGACATACAGGCCAAAACATTATGTTCTAAAAAAAATCCAAACAAGATGTATATAGATCCTACCTTCATAGCTCCACTACTGATGTTTTTAACCAATGCCTTTACACCATCCTCTACTGCTGTTCGAAATGGAATCTTTGCTGAAATTATAAGGAAATATCTAAACTGTCTATTTTTTATATAGATTATTAGACTGTTGGTTTTCTCGTTTGAAAGGTTTTACACTTGTCATATTTTATGTCCTTTATCAAAAAAAAGCTCAATAGCTCAAAGCTCTGACAGCATTATATTAGACTTTCTTGCTATGTTATTTACCTAGACTTCTGGTGGGCAGGTATCTCATGATGTTTCCCAAAGCTCTGACAGCATTAGATTTAACCTTGTCATTGTCCTGACAAGCATGTGTTGCCGTGGTAAACAGTTTCTGTAGCAACAAGTCAGAGAAATCTTCCATGAACTCTTTATCACCGTCATCTCTGTAATTATAATTATACTGTGTTAGATTTTATTGTGTCTTTATTGATTGTTGACGTGTAACAGTACTTTTGGCACACTTTGCTATACAGTAAACAAACATATTTTTACGAATAATTTATTTTTTCGTGACCTGCGTGAGTAGAAGTAGAAAAATATCACGAATATGTAAAACTTGGGTCTATTTTCATTTAACTACATCAAACAATGTTGAAAATCACAAAAATAAATCGCGAAATGGTTTAGTAAGGACTAAATGTGAAATAAAGTATCCACGAAAATAAGTTGGTTTACAGTCTTATAGCAGTTGTATTTCAATGGTCGACTAAGCAGAAGTAACAATAAATACCCATTGATATTTGGAAGGAAAACTGGCAATCCTGGTTAATTAAGATAGAACAACTAAGACTACTTAGGCACTGAGATCCTTTATTAATTTCTCCATAGAGTTGAGTTTTGATATAAAAAACTAGAGGGTCCAAGGACCCTGTGTCGCTCACCTTAGATTTTTGTTGACAATTGATGCATGAAATAACAGTAATACTTTTTGTTAAAGGAAACTTTGAGAACCAAAATCTAATCTTTCTTGTGATTTAACTACTTTGAACTAGTCTATTATTTTCAGTTTTGAGGTCTAAAACACACTTTTCAAGTATTGTGTTGTTCACTCATGGACATACATGTCTATATATTTGTTCTATATAAACTCATCATCGATACCAGGACTACATTTTGTATATACGCCAGACCCTATCATTACTAATACTGGTCAAGGATAATTAAGGAAACTTTAATTGATTTTGTTCAATATATATAAGTTGTTCAATTAGTTATGACAGCAAAGTTACTGATCATTATGGAGAATGACAACAGATCAATTGTATCAATCTTTTTACTGGACCCAAGATTATCATCTTTTATGAGTGGTGACCTGAACTTTAAATTAAGATTCAAAATGAATAGGTATTACTTGAATTGAACAAGGTAGACACAGAGAACGAAGTTTTTGCTAGCTTAAATAGAGACGACCTTTATAGTAGTTCTAACATGTGTGAAGCTGCTATTTGTTTGTTCTTTTAGGGTTGTGACCATGTTTGTTTTTCTCTTCTTGACTGGAGGTTTTGTTCTTATCAATTTCAAAAATAAATGGGGTGTGAAAAATAATAAAAGACATCAAATTTAATAATAAAAGACATCAAATTTAATTGTTTATTATGAAAAATTTGAACACATGAAATACTTCAAATAATGCATTATAATATTCATTGTCTTATACATTTTTTTTTATATATGTGGATTAAAACAGTTCACTTATAGAACAATATTTACATTCTATATCTATAACAACACATTTTCAAAGTCAAAATATGACAGTAAAAACAGTATATATAAAAAGCAACACAGCGATTATATTATGATATGATTATTGTTTCCATAACTTGACCTTCAAAAATTCTTGAAGTGAATTTGTAAAGACTTGTCGAGAAGAATATTTAACAGTTATTTCCAACTTAAAGAGTCTAGATTCTATATATAATTTATTTTCTCTTGAGCATTTAACAACTATCTGTCAAAGTAATTGTCATTTTTGTTTCATTTCTATTCATGGTATACTGAGTTATACCATAGTATCTCTGTATTAAACTTTATTCATATCAGTTCTGGTGGCTTTGCTTTAATGCCAGATTCAAAAGTTTACTCCATACGTTTATTAATTGTTGTATGATGTTAATATAACAACAACTGAAACAATCTATATAATTCTTATTTTCTTCAGCAGTTAGTTTACTGAATTCACTTTACATTGGCTTATTATAAAACAGTCATTAAATGTTCTCAAATTTCTTCTCTATTAAGCAAATGTTCACAAATTTCTGCTCTATTAAGCAAATGTTCACATATTTCTGCTCTATGAAGCAAATGTTCACAAATTTCTGCTCTATTAAGCAAATGTCCACAAATTCTTTTCTAATAGGCAAATGTCACAAATTTCTGCTCTATTAAGCAAATGTTCACAAATTCTTCTCTAATAGGCAAATGTCACAAATTTCTGCTCTATTAAGCAAATGTTCACAAATTCTTCTCTAATAGGCAAATGTCACAAATTTTTTCTCTATGAAGCAAATGTTTACATGAACTGTTCATTAGTTTCTGTTTTATAAATGACTTCTATATATATATATCAAATGTATAAGCAAAACTGCAACCACATAGTTAAGTAGAATGACAAATTAATGCAATATTTGATTTTTTTTCTTTTCAACATTTAACCCTTTGCATGAATTAATGATTTACACATTTTGATAAACCTGTAATTAGAATAAGACATAATTGAAATCATAAGAAACCAAAAATGTTGGATTTATGGATTGTTTTTCAATTTGGAGAACTCCAAATAATTATATTATAATAAAATATGTGGTTTTTGTACAGAACTGATTTATTATGTCTGATATGAACATGAGAGCATTTCTTAAACAGAAAAGTCAATGAATTGGATGAGATAAATATACAGATTAATTTGGCATTACAAAAAGTAAACTGTACATACTTAATCATGATAAATGTTTTATATATCATATATATATACAGTGAACAAAAGTATTGTAAATTGTATCAAGTTATAGATATGAAAAATTACAATGAATATATTTACATAACAGCAAGGATTTCAACATTCATAAACATTTTGATTATTTAATCATAGTTTATCAAACAGCCAGTTAAATTTAATCATTTTGTAGGAAGAGAAATGAGGCATGGAACTTGTGGTCTTCAAAACTCCATTTTTACATCTATATTAAAGCAATGGCTTTTGTTTGTATTCAAAACAAATATTTCAAGAATTATATATAGATACATTTATAACAAGTAAATATCAGGAGTGTTCACATGCTAAGTGCACACAACTCTCCACTGATACAATGAGCATTCAGGTAGTAGAGGTTCTAAAATTTGATGTCTCCAATCATTACTGACTTGAAATGAATGGAATTCTACTTATCTTCCATAGCAAAATGGTTGACCAATCACCAATGGCCTTTCTGCTTTATGGAAGACAAAGTAACACACTTTCAAATTTCTTTACCTCTGCTACCGTTAATCCAGTGTACTTGTTAAGAAGAAAGATTTGTAAAGAAGCTTTCTTCTAAACAGGCAAAACTGGATATTAGGAGTCTTGAAGCCAACTCAGTCCTATCCCTACTTATGAAAAGGCAAATCTGTTGGAGTGGAAACCCATTTTCCTTTAAAACCACTCCTGCACATTTGAGGTTGCATTTTCAGCAACCGCAAATGTGTCATGTTTTTCAGCGGGTTTAATTTTCATTGTTTCAAACAAAGCTGGTTTCGGCATATAAAATAATTATGACATTGAATCATTGTGTTTCAATGGCTACATATATAACTTTATGATCTGACCAATAGGAATCAAGAACTTCTGTTTCAAAATTTACCTTACTATCAAAATTTAGAAAAATTAAGTCCAACAATGTACCATAAGATGTAGTAGGTTTAGACACAATTTGTGAACAGCAAAATGAATCTCTCATGAACTTTAAAAAAGAAGTGTTCCCAGTATTTAAATCAATATTAAAGTCTCCCATTATGATAATTTTTGGATGTCTTAAATACACATCAGGAAGAAGGTTTGCAAGGAAAGTATCTTTAAGTTGTTGCAATTTGCAGTTTGGTGCTTTGTAAACAAAGACAACCTGAAAAAGACCTTTGCTGGGTGATATTATGTCTGCTATAACAAACTCTAAAGATGGAGTTGAGAAAGTGACTGTATTGTGAAGAATACAATTATTTCGATAATATAATACCAATCCATGAGGTGGTCTTGTATTAAAGTTTGTTTGCTTTTGGTCTAATCGAACTGGTGGTTCAAAACCAGGTACATGAAAATCATCATTTTCATCTGTCGAAATAAGTCTTGATTCAGCAATACCAATAACATCAGCATCCAAGATGTTAGGGTCTGATTTAAGATCATTAAAGTGAGCATGCAATGACCTTGAGTTGTGAAAAACTACTTTAAAATAGTTACTTGATAAGTTATACAATGGCTTAAAGCACAACTGTAGAGTTGCATCTGTCCTTAGTCTGTGTAATTCTTGTCGAACACAATCTGCTACAGATATTGCTTCTTGATTAAGATCTAATATCTGTAATCCAGTTAAAGATGTTACTCTGCTTAGTGCAACATAGTGAATATGTGGTATTTTCCCTTTACGTTTTGATTTCAGACTAACAACAACCTCATGCAATGTATCTCCTTGCGATTTATGAATTGTTTTTCCGGCTGCTGGGCGAAGAGGAAACTGAATTCTTTCAAAGGTCTTATATTTATAAGTAAATGATCTTTTAATGTCAAACATTGGAGTCCATGTTTTTTCAACATCTTTTCCGTACAAGTGTGAATATTTTTTTCTATTGTTAGCACCTATTCTGGCATCTTCAAACTTAACCCATATGATACTTGGTCTTAAAGATGTAGTTTTGCACTCAATCAATTTAAGTTCACATGTTGAACCATTTGTGAGACCATCAGTGACTTCAATATTAGCTGTAAGATCATATTTCATCCCAATTGCTAGTACTACTTCTTTTGCAAGATTGGCTGTATCAGACTGTTTTTCTGGTAAAGAACTAAGTAATTTTGTTTTTACAGATGTTGGTAAATCCCCACAAACTGTGTCAACTGCTTTAACTTTAACTTTTGTTGAGCATAATTTAGATATGTATTGCAAATTAAAATTATCCACTAAAGCATTTTCAACAAACAAATGTGTAGCATTAGTTCTGTATGTTGGATCACTGATTGAAACAGTCCTTGTACTTAAAACTGCAAAATCTTTTTCAGTCAGCTGATTTTGTCTCAACCTATTTAGTAGTAGAGCAAATTCTAAATCATCTTTTTGTCTCATTATTTCAGTAAGTTCATGAAAAGAAAATAATAATTTCCAGTAATTAGGGGCTAATGCTGTTAATCCTTTGCTAAGATCATTGAAAATCCAGCTGTCAAATACAGGTTGGAGTTGGAAAAAGTCACCAATAGCTATGATACTGACGCCACCAAATGAACAGTTGCTTCCCTTGATTTTTTTCAGCCTTCTCTCCAGTAAAGAGAACATTTTGTTTCCAACCATAGAAATTTCATCAATCAAAATCAGAGACAAATTTCTGTATTTCATTCTGAGTGTATTGAGAACATCACATGACAGTGACTGGTCAAGTCCTTTATTTGGTTGTATCTGGAAAGCATTGTGAATAGTCAGACCATTTATATTGTAAGCTGCCTTTCCAGTAGGAGCACAAAGAAGAATTCTTATATCGTCAGGGTCCTCACCTTCAATAGAACATAAGTGTCTATGTAAAGCTTGAAATATTGCTCTGACAACTACAGATTTTCCGCACCCTGCTCCACCTGTCAAAAATGTATAAAATGGTTCATGTTTTGTTTTAACCCATGTGACAACATGTTGGAAAAATTCCCACTGCTTTTTATTCAAGGATCTTATCAATGCAAAATAATCACTCTCACTTATTCTGTTGGCATGATTTGTCAATTCTACTGTTCTTGCTTCTATTCCAACTTCACGGGACATATCATACAGTCTATGTTCTGTTGGTCTATCTGGATTGAAATGAACATACTGTTCAGATTCTGTTGGGCCTATTTCAGCATCTTCCATTTCTACTTGCTGAGTGGCAGGTGCTATCTGATCATTCTCATTACAATCATTTTCTGCCTCTTCTATAGCTTTCTCTAGATCTATTACTTTACCCTCATATTGCTTGGCTTTTTTTTCTAATACTCTTGCAACAGTCAAGTACATTTTTTCAAATGTTTCATGTCCACATTGCAAATCTGAAAGTTCATTTCTCCATGGATAAAATAACATTAAGCGTTCTCTGTAGAAGTTTTCAGAGTCAGTCTTGTAATTGTATTTAACATATCTTATAACCTTAGGTGTTTTTCTTTGGTATATTCTAATACCATTCTTCAGAGTTAAGTCAATTTTGTTATTGTTTTCTTCTATAACATCTGTATTTGCCTCTTCATTTTCACTTTCAGATCTATTGTCCTGCTGTTCTGATTCATGATCTGAGGACTCTGAAGTTTTAGGATACTGCAATTCAAGTTCAGATACATAGTCTGCTAGACACCAGTTCTCCAGTTGTTTTGGTCTACGCGAGTATCTTTTAATATCATTGTCTGATTCTATTTCAGTAGAGTCTGGGCCTAGTTTTTCTAGGGCTGATGATTGCTTAAGGAGGAAAGTTCTTTTGTGACGTGGAGATGTGTTAATGAATACAACTTGTCTTGTAGCTTTTGTTAAAGGCATCTGTAGCGTTAAGTAGGTTGCTTCTTGTGCGCTTGTTTCAACAGAATTTGAAAAGTAATTCCCAATGTGTCTTACTTGATGCTTCAAGTCTAAATTTCCCTGTCGTGCTTCTTTTGCTGCTTGGTCTAGTAATGCACTCATACCTTTTTGTGACTTACTTATGTATGAAACAATATACACTGCACATGCAAATGCATCTAAAACAAACTGTAAATCATGATTTGCTTGCCAGGCTATCAACACAGTTTTCATGTAACCATTAACACGGACTTCAGATGGTTTTCGTTTGAGAAAAACTTTTGGACCATTCAAGTTGCTTCTAATGGCCTTAATGTAATTTTCATCATTCATTTGTAACACGTCATCTAAAAACATATCATATGTCATCTGGTCTATATCTTCAGAATTGTGAAGTGTATTAATTTCGTTTTGTATTTCTTTATATATAGCCTTGTATTTTTCTATGTCATCATTTTCTCCCAAAGGTTCTAAAATTACTGTTGCTTTCATAGGTGGAAGGGGAAAACCAAAACGACAAATTGGGTGACCTTTTTTTCTGCACGTTTTTGAATGTTTATGAACTTGCAAATTGACTAAACTGTCATTTTCTAAAAGTGAACAGGAGACATATTTATCAATAAATGCTACAACTTCTTCATTTGAATCACTTTCATATACTGGTGCATTTTCAATCCAAATTAAGATATGAATATGTGGTGAACCTCTCTGTTGAAATTCAACCCTATAAAAAAAATCTGTCAATTTCCCAATAGGATCATGATCACTTTTCAACACCAAGTTGATAAACTGTTGGACACGATAATCAAAATATCTAGAGCATGTCACAGGGTCTTTCTGAACAAGTTTAGATTTCTGATTCCAATCCATTTCTTCCAATTCGTTGTCAGTATACTCTTTTCCATCATTTAATTTGCCAAGAATTCGTAACAAATCTTTCCAGTTAGTGTCTGCAGATGAAAGAGAGCCAAACCACGTTGGAAGACCCAACTGTCTAATCATTGCAAACAAATCTTTTTTCCTCTTTTCAAGGTATACTGGAGAGTTTCTTAAACTTCTAAAGATATAATAACCTTCATCCAATCTTACAAGATCATTCACAGTATTAGGATTCAGTACATCTTTTGCTGTCCATTGTTTTCCTTCTGATTGACACCTTCTCAGAGCAAGATTGACCTTATCACTTATGTTTTTTAACTGAATTTTCTTTAACTTAAAAAAAATGTTTGGTACAGACTGTGCTACTCTCCTATCCATGGACCTTAGTTCCCATTTGACAATATCAGTATAGTGAACAGAAACAGACCTGTCTTTATTATCTGGCCTTCTTTGACCACAAAATATAGTTGGAAAAGATAAGTACTCTGCATCAGGATCACTGTAGAGACTAATTGGTCGTTGACCTTCACCAGGAGCAAAAGTTAAACCTGTATCACATAGTGGATTGTCGTCTGGAATGTGATCTAACAGTGTATCTGTGTTTCCAACATGCGTTTCACTTTCATCTACTTCACTGAAATGATCGGAGTCATCGACTGAATCATTTTCATCCTGATGATCCTCTTGTTCTGTACTATTGTTTTCATTTTGTGTTTCTTCTTCATTTATTTTTGCTATTTCTGTAATCCAATCATCATTTATTTCAATCCCAGAAGACTTGTACAAGTCACTTGTTCTCATTAAATAATGTAATGCACAAATGACAGCAAATGGTCTGACATTTTCACTAAAATCACATTTTTTGAATTCAAGCTTTTTCTTCAATTTAACTGATATTGTACCTGATTTCTCTATTGTATGTGGAAGAGAATTTATTGTAGGTTGAACTTCAACAGGCACATTTACAACATTGCCTTTAACTGATAACTGTCCACCTCTAGGCAACTGTCGAATCTGCATAAAAGGAATTCTTAATGATAATAGTCTCTCTTCTAAAGGATACAAATTTAATTCTTTTGGTTTTTGAGGAAATCCCATTTTATTTGCTATTGCAAAACGAGGTATTTTTTGTCTTTTAATTGCATTTAGACAAGTGTGGCATATCCATTCTATGTGCTGTACAGATTTAAAATTAGTAAAGCAATGAGTCATGTTAGCAGGAGTGTTCGTTTTGACAGTTTTAGAATTTACTACAGAATCACAGAACCAAGTTTGATGACATGAAGTACATATATATGTAGGACCTTGATTTATTTTTGTTTTAAAATTTCTTATGCAAGCATCAAGGGTTATACCCTGAGTTCTTTTCTTTTTTAGGTCTTTTTCGTGATCTGTAAAATCAATGTTTTTTCTTTTAGTACTTTTGACTGTCTTTTCATAAAATCTGTCTATATCTAGGTTTTTCTGTCTGGAACTTTGTTTCTTCAAACGCTCATTTTCTAAATTTTCTGGATTTGACCTATATTCTTTTTTTCGGTGGAAGTCACGTTCAGACTCATGTTTTCTGTAGTCTTCATCTTGTCTGGCAATTTTTTTCTTTTCTGTTTCGTTTGTTTTGAAATCTTCATTCTTTCTAGCCTCTCTTTTAGAAGCAAGTTCTCTTTGTCTTTCCATCTGTCTTATATCAGAATTATCTCTTTGAGACTTCTTACTTTCCGCTTCAGCCCTTCTATAATTTTCATCGTTTCTAACTTTTCTTTTAGCAGCAAGTTCTCTTTTTTTGAAATCTTCATTTTTTCTAGCCTCTCTTTTAGCAGCCAGTTCTGTTTTTTTGAAATCTTCGTTCTTTCTAGCCTCTCTTTTAGCAGCCAGTTCTGTTTTTTTGAAATTTTCATTCTTTCTAGCCTCTCTTTTAGCAGCCAGTTCTGTTTTTTTGAAATCTTCATTCTTTCTAGCCTCTCTTTTAGCAGCAAGTTCTGTTTTTTTGAAATCTTCGTTCTTTCTAGCCTCTCTTTTAGCAGCCAGTTCTGTTTTTTTGAAATTTTCATTCTTTCTAGCCTCTCTTTTAGCAGCCAGTTCTGTTTTTTTGAAATCTTCATTCTTTCTAGCCTCTCTTTTAGCAGCCAGTTCTGTTTTTTTGAAATCTTCGTTCTTTCTAGCCTCTCTTTTAGAAGAAAGTTCTCTTTTTCTCTCTATCTGCCTTATATCAGAATCATCTCTCCGAGACTTTTTTTTATCTGCTTCAGTTTTTCTATAATTTTTATCTTTTCTGGAATATCTTTTTGCATTTAATTCTTTTTCCTTTAATTTTTTATTTTTTCTTCTATTTTGCATGTAGTTTTTCATATATACAAATTTGGGTACCTTCATATACTGGTAGGAAACTTTTGTTTGTTTTGTGTTCCTTAGTTTCTGATCATCGAAATAATTCTTAATCTGCTTGGTCACATCTTTGTCAGTATCTATACTACTGATACTTACAGGTAAAATTTCAAATTGAGAGTCTAAATCAATTTGTAAACTTGTGTAAAAAGCATATAAGTAACTGAGGAGGTCATGCAAGTCAGTAAATCCAATCAAAATACTTTTGCCAGAGGAATCTAATGGATTATTCAGTGTACATTCTGAATGAGAATGAGTGTCAAAAAAATAGTATGTATGATTAAAATAATAAACTGCCGAACATATGGCTCCGATCAAAATAAGAAATTTGTTAGACTGTTTTATACAATTTTGAATTGCTTCTTGTAATGTTAGAAATCCAGTCAACTCTTGGTACTGTAAAGCTAGACCAAACAGAATATTTTGTTTGTTAATTATAAAAATCCCTTCAGGAATTTCTATTTTGACAGGAATTTCATCAAAATTTAAAAGCATATTTTTAAATAATCCCTGTGTTGTTAATTCTTGAACATGCTTCCTGTAAATATCATCACCTTTATTCAAAATGTAATCCAGGTTCAGTGTGTTTGAATCAAAATTTGATGTAGAAAGTGACAAGAAAACTAAGCAATTACAAGTACATTGGTTTCCCCTGCTTTGATCAGCAAATTTTGTGGCATATTGGTCAAAAGTTCCAAATTTCAGAAATTTTGCATTAAAAGAATTAGAATAATCAGATACTTCTTCTAAATTATTTTTAGATTGTTCATTTTGGTCTTGCAACAGATCAGTTTGGATATTAATATGAGAATCTTTTCTTGCATAACTATTGTTTGATTCATTTGACAGAATATCTGTTTGTATTTGACAAGTTTCTTTTGCACAGTAATTGTTACTGTTTTGATTCAATTCTTTTGCACAGTAATTGTTACTGTTTTCATTCAATTCTTTTGCACAGTTATTGTTACTGTTTTGATTCAAATCAGATAGTTCATGTTTATTTAATTCAGATATTTCAAGTTTATTCAAATCAGATAGTTCAAGTATATTCAGTTCAGATATTTCAAGTTTATTCAATTCAGATATTTCAAGTATATTCAGTTCAGATATTTCAAGTGTTTTCAATTCAGATTTTTCAAGTAGTTTCAAGTTACTGTTGTTTGCATTTGAGTGGAGGTCAGTATCCCCCATATTTTTTGAGTTACTGTTGTTTATATTTGTGTGGAGGTCAGTATTCCCCATGTTATTTGAGTTACTGTTGTTTATATTTGTGTGGAGGTCAGTATCCCCCATGTTATTTGAGTTACTGTTGTTGAGGGTGTCAGTATCACCTATGTCAAGGTCGAACTCTGTACTGTTAATGGGGCCAGTATCCCCAGTCAAGTCCGTCAGTCTCTGTTTCTTTGGGTTTTTCACACCACGTTTAGCCTCAGCTGCCCTCCAATTTTTTCTTCTTGGCATCTTTAAAAATCTAAAAATACATATGCAAACAATGTACAATAACGAGGACAAAATGTTATAAATGCATAGTGTGATAAAAGAAAGGCTAGATGAACAATTACATAATGAGAGCTAATATGATTGGGGTAGACATAGTACCTTTATATATATCATGAATATAATATGTGTTTTCTGCCATAGAGTTGTCACTTGTTCAGACATATTTATAGCTATATCTATATATTTATGCTTCATATATTTGAATAAAATAATATATCAAAGTGCAATTATAGTTTCTAAACATGTAGCCTTTGGTTAAATAAGGAAATGACCATTTCAGAAATTGGTATTGCTAGTGCATTTGTGTATATTTAATTAAGCAGTATTGCAATTTGAATAACACATATGGACACAAACATGATGGTAGTCTCACATATCAAAAATCAGCTCAAAATGTGGAGGCTTATAGAAAAAAAGTCTGTATAACTGTTATTTTCAACAATTTATCAGAAGTCCAAAGCCCATAATTTCTGCAATAATTAGCAGGGCGGAACAAAAGTTAAACTTGATCTGTAACTCATCATGGTTAACTCACATACTTAAAATCAGCCCAATATTTGAAGGCATTTAGAAAACAAGAATGTGTCCATAGTACACCGATGCCCCACTCGCACTACAATTTTCTATGTTCAGTGGACCGTGAAATTGGGGTCAAAACTTTAATTTGGATTTAAAATTAGAAAGATCATATCATAGGGACTATGTGTACTAAGTTTCAAGTAGATGTCACTATAACTTCCATCAAAAACTACCTTGATCAAAAACTTTAACCTGAACTTTGCACTTTCATTTTCTATGTTCAGTGGACCATGAAATTGGGCTCAAAACTATAAATTGGCATTAAAATTAGAAAGATCATATCATGGGGAACATGTGTACTAAGTTTTAAGTGGATTGGTCTTCAACTTCATCAAAAACTACCTTGACCAAAAACTTTAACCTGAAATGGGATGAACGGACGCACAGACGAACGAATGGAGGCACAGACCAGAAAACATAATGCCCCTCTACTATCGTAGGTGGGGCATGAAAAGTACGTATAACTGTGATTTTCAACAAGTTATCAAAGTCCAAAGACCATAATGTCGGCAAAAATTAGCGGAGCGGAACGAAACTTAGACTTGATCTGTAACACATCATGGTTAACTCACATACCAAAAATCAGCCCAATATCTGAAGGCATTTAGAAAAAAAGTATGTATAACTGTGATTTTCAACAATTTATGAAAGTCAAAAGCCCGTAATTTCGACAAAAATTAGCTGAGCGGAACGAAACTTAAACTTGATCTGTAACACATCATGATGGTTAACTCACATACCAAAAATCAGCCCAATATCTGAAGGCGTTTAGAAAAAAACTCATTTGTTGCGGAATGACGGAATGATGGAATTTCGGAATTACGGACTAACGGAATTCGGAATTACGGAATTTCAGAATTTTGGGATTTCAGACAAGGGTAAAGCTATATGGCACCGACAACTTCCTTGTGGGCCATAAAAATGATCAGGAAAATTTCCTGAATGTTTTCATTCTGCTAATGAACTCAAAATCATTAACATATTTTCAGACTTTCAATAAAATATATATATTTATCAGTCTAGTAAAATATGTTTTCAGACTTTCAATAAAATATATATATTTATCAGTCTAGTAAAATATAGGAAGGAATTCAATACCAATTCCTTTTTAATTATTGTTTGGTATGAAAAAATCGTAACCTGATAACAGCGTTTCTTTGTTTACATTGAATATGACGTCATAACTTAAATAACTTCACAAGTAATTTCCTAACAACATGAACAACAGAAATAAAATCAGGAAATAAAATCAGGAACATTATAGTATTTCCGTTTCTTTTTTATCATGTTTGAATTACAGCCTTCATCCCCATTCACAGCTAATGTCTGCCGCATATTAAATCTGGAAACAGTATATCTAACGTGAAATAAATGTGATCAGTTTTTCACTATAAAATTGATAAAATCTTAGACTTTACAAGATTTTGCAAGATACATTGATTATCGGAAACGTCTGACTGAAAAACTATTGGAACTGCTCAATAAATTAACCACACAATTCCAAATATTCAACAAATATGTGTGTGATGTAAAATAAGTATATTTCGTCATGCAATATAATTAATTTTGGTGGCATTCTATTAATAATAAAAGGATACAAAGGGAAGACCCCCATTTTCTACCTCCAAAGACCTATCATGACTCAAAGAAACCTAAACCTATATGTCCTGAATGAAAACAGATTTTGATATAGTCCGTTTTAAAATGAGAAAATTAATAAAATTTGAGTTATCTTTCTTTGTATTCAGAGGTGCTCTTACCGGAGTAGGCTTACACATACGGTAAATGGTGCAAATTGTGCTCATATGATAAATTGATTAAATATGAAAGGCTGTATGACCAAATTTCTGTTTACAAATATCTGGCCGGGTGGGCACTAGGTTTATATTATACTAAAGGAAAGTATGATAGTCCCAGCAAATATTAATTAGTGAAGATTGTTGACCCATCAGGTAATCCAATTACATGCAATAACAAATTATGACACCTGTTGTGACTGTTGATTAGCATAGGGTCTTTAACTTGTCATTATATGTCCCCACGTAAAATTAAACATTCATTTGAATGGACCAGAAAAAAATAAAATTTGAAACCAATAATTTGGGATTTTGACCTGATTTATGATCCTGATATCAGGATTCGGGTAAAGGTATGAAAATCAGGATGATACCGTGAAAATCGGGATAGTTGGCAAGTCTGATAACAGATGTTTCAATTGTTATTTTGTAGAATTACAAATAAAGTATATCAGTACACAAGTTCCAACAAACAAAACTCAAATGGTTAAAATATTTTTAATGAATTTAATATTTCCATTGAAAACTTCTTTTTAGCTTCATCCTTCTCTTTTACATACACCTTATCGCTAATCCCGGCTGACCCGGCCGCTTGAACTTTTGACACATACAACAATCACTTATCCATTATGGCGTCAGATATTTTGTTTTATGACGTCAACATTTTACAGGAACCTGTGTGATATCCAGTAATGGCGGACAAATAGCAATAGGGTGTATTGTAAGTCTTTAACAAGAATATGTTTTCACGACAACATAATAATTTGAGAACATGTAAAGTATTGAGAGTAAAATTTATAAGGGTTTGCAAATTAGATACATTTAGTTGTATGCTACTATATTTTCAACTGCAAAACGCAGTAAAATAAATATTAACAGCAAAATAATGTGTAAACTATTTTCATCAGGTAATATTATTTGCTGTCATTTATAAATCTGTATAATTTTTTCCCTTTCATCAGGTTGGTAACAAACCCTCTATATGGCGATTATACCTGTATAGAGGGATAACCCTTCTTTTAAAGAGGCATACAATTATTCATCTATAGAGGGGTATTTTTGTTTAGATTGGATTTAAAACAAATTAGGGCAGAATGGCATTTTTTAGTTATATTGGCTATAATCTCTAGCATAACATGCATCAATTATTGCACTTACTAAAAATTGGGATGACCAGATTTCTGCAAAAGTGACAAAACATGCAATCTATTGTTTAGCTTAGGAATAATCACCGTATAGAGGATTTGTGATCATTTGTTCCCAACCTGTTCATTGTTATCTAGCTTCTTTCATTCTAAATTTAGAATGCTAGCTATTAAAATTTTTCATTTAACTATGTTGATCATATTCATCTATATTATATCTGAAATACAAAGCAGTTTATGTGTCCCTATTATAGTTTAAAACTTGAGCAAACTCCTCCTTACTGTACCTTTAAGACCAGAAAAAGAATTCTGACTTTTCATTGAAGAGTTTCTTTTTGCTATATCTTATTACCACAAAAAAAACTAAAAACAACAAAGTCCAATAAATATGATGACTGAAACCAAAAAATTAATGACACTGAAAACATGGGTCTTTATTCTAAGAATGTGAACCTCCCGACAGGAGTACAATAATCCTGTTTTTAGGGGTCTCATCCAGTTAAGGAGAAAAAAATCCTCTGTATGAAATATTTCATGAATGAAAATTTTCAGCTGCCATTTTTGATAATTTCTACTATTATGACTACTGTAGGGTATTAAATTTTACCTGTAAATGAAAGAAGATGTATAATTATATGGCTTCACTTGACAGCTTGGGTGTCAAACATACTGGTAATCAACAATGTTTACCTCTGGCTAACTGCCGTTGTGTATCATGTGTATTAAAAACTTTTGTGTATTGGAAAAACTGTTACTTCCCTTTGAATTATCCTTTTATAAGTTATTTTTCTCTAAAAATGTAAATTGTAAAAAGAATATAAATTAGTTATATTTTAATAAAATAATCATAAAAGGGCAGTAATTAAATGAATTTAAATGTTTTGGGACAAATAAAAAAAAACATAAATTTATAAGTTATTTTAGGAATCTAGACTTCTTTTCAAGGATTAAATTGAAAATTATATTCAAAATCTGATTTATTTATAACTTTTAGAGTTATATCGTTTAAGGAGCATAGCCTTGAATTGAGATTGGAACACCCCTTTTTTTTAACGATCAATGCATTTGAATGGGGACTAATAGTTGGAACACACACACACCCTTTTTTTAAATGTCTGGATCCGCCCCTGACACATGCATATTACCTGTGAAAGGGGACAAAGTCTATATCAATGATTTTTGGAATTCGAAATTGACATTCAAACTTCAGAATCTGTTGAACAAGAAACCAAAATACTTACATTATTGCTGTTTACATTTTATCTCTATCTATGATAATATTTAAGATACTTACAATTTTCTAAACTTGGTCCTTAAGATACAGAGGAAAAAATTTTGTAAAATTTACAAAAATTTACCAATTTAGGGAAAATTGTTGAAAATTGACTATAATGGGCAATAACCCCTTTAGGGGTCAACTGACCATTTTGGTCATGTTGACTTATTTTTAGATCTTATTTTGCTGAACACTATTGCTGTTTACAGTTTATCTCTATCTATAATAATATTCAAGATAATAACCAAAAACGGCAAAATTTCTTTTAAAAATTACCAATTTTGGGGCAGCAACCTAACAACAGGTTGTCCGATACATCTGAAAATTCCAGGGCAGATAGATCTTCACCTGATGAACAATTTAAAAAGCGTCAGATTTGCTCTAAATGCTTTGGTTTTTGAGTTATAAGCCAAAATCTACATTTTACCCCTATGTTCTATTTTTAGCCATGGCGGCCATCTTGAATGGTTGGCTTGGTCACAGCACAAATTTTTTGAACAAGATATCCTAATGATGATTGTAGCTAAGTTTGGTTAAATTTGACCCAATATTTTCAGAGGAGAAGATTTTTGTAAAAGATTACAAAAATTTACGAAAAATTTGTAAAAAATGACTATAAAGGGAAATGACTCCTCAAGGGGTCAATTGACCATTTTGGTCATGTTGACTTATTTGTAGATCTTACTTTGCTGAACATTATTGCTGTTTACAGTTTATCTCTATCTATAATAATATTCAAGATAATAACCAAAAACAGCAAAATTTCCTTAAAATTACCAATTCAGGGGCAGCAACCTAACAACCAGTTGTCTGATTCATCTGAAAATTTCAGGGCAGATAGATCTTGACCTGATAAACACTTTTACCCCTTTTCAGATTTGCTCTAAATGCTTTGGTTTTTGAGTTATAAGCCAAAAACTGCATTTTACCCCTATGTTCTATTTTTAGCCATGGCGGCCATCTTGGTTGGTTGGCCGGGTCACGCCACACACTTTTTAAACTAGATACCCCAAAGATGATTGTGGCCAAGTTTGGATTAATTTGGCCCAGTAGTTTCAGAGGAGAAAATTTTTGTAAAAGATTACTAAGATTTACGAAAAATGGTTAAAAATTGACTATAAAGGTCAATAACTCCTAAAGGGGTCAACTGACCATTTTGGTCATGTTGACTTATTTGTAAATATTACTTTGCTTAACATTATTGCTGTTTACAGTTTATCTCTATCTATAATAATATTCAAGATAATAACCGAAAACAGCAAAAATTCCCGAAAATTACCAATTCAGGGGCAGCAATCCAACAACGGGTTGTCGGATTCATCTGAAAATTTGAGAGCAGATAGATTTTGACCTGATAAACAATTTTACCCCATGTCAGATTTGCTCTAAATGCTTTGGTTTTTGAGTTATAAGCCAAAAACTGCATTTTACCCCTATGTTCTATTTTTAGCCATGGCGGCCATCTTGGTTGGTTGGCCAGGTCACGCCACACATTTTTTAAACTAGATACCCCAATGATGATTGTGGCCAAGTTTAGTTTAATTTGGCCCAGTAGTTTCAGAGGAGAAGATTTTTGTAAAAGTTAACGACGACGGACGACGACGACGACGACGACGACGGACGACGGACGACGGACGCCAAGTGATGAGAAAAGCTCACTTGGCCCTTCGGGCCAGGTGAGCTAAAAAGGAGATAATGGTATGATTACCAATGAGAAAACTATACACCAAAGTTCAAATGTAATTGATGTAAGCAATTATAGGCAACAGTACAGCCTTCAACAATGAGAAATACCCATAAGTTATAGTCGGCTATAAATGGCCCTCACATGAAAAATATTAAACAATTGAGAAAACTAACTGCCTAATCTTTTATGCATTTGAATATATTACTAGTATGCATCAGCTTCTATTAGGGTGAACATAGTTGCAACCAAACATAAGCAACAATTGTATAGATCTTTTTTTCACTAAGATTTGCAACCATTGAACATCGTTTGTTTTTTTGTTGACCAGAATAAATCAAAATAAAAAATTGTTATGAAATTGATATTGTAATTAAGAAGTTAGTTTCCAACTTACTTATTCAATACAAGAGCATCACATAAATTAGCCAGTGACCATGCTGTCTTGAGACGGACATTCAAACTACTGTCAGCCATGCAGGTCAGAATAGCATTAGCAGCATCAGCAACAAAGTTCACATCCTATGAAACATAGTGTAGAGATCAAATTACTTATATGAAATATAGTGTAGAGGTCAAATTCAATATATGAATAAAATAAACGAAATGTAGGCTGGAATTAAAAAATTTACTCAATTAGTTGTAAACAATGCCTTGTATAAAATCAAGAATTAAAAGAAAATTTAATGGTAAACAAGATTTTATCCATAAAAATTTCTTGAATACTGTAATATTTTAATCTTTTTAAACATTACTGAATAGCGAATCCATAGTATGTTATTTCTTAAAAAACAATTATATATGACCAAAGAAGTGCGAAAAAAGGGTCAAGGTTGTATGATATAAACTAGACAGACGTGTTTTAAATATTTTTGACCTGTATTGAGATATTGAATAAACAGACTGATTACTACAAACAAAGAGCTTAAGTAAATAATCATATATTTCCTTCGGGAGAAGATGTTATTAACAGAGAAAACAACATTTCATTTACTGGCCTAATCATGTTAAATCATAACTATTTAACAACATGCAAATTAAGCTATCATTACTAAAACCCACCTCTCTGAGACAGGTATACAGTACATAGACTCCAAGTGTTCTCACAGCAGAGGATCTCACAACCCTATCTTCATCAGAGGTTAAACCTAAGATCAAAGTTATACATAACATTCTTTTGTCCATCTGAAAAAATAAGAATTTATATTCTATTCTAATGAATCAATGAAATTTGAAAATACATGTATCAAAATGCTTTACTACTGTTTTTAATATTTCATAATGGATGTTACAAGCCCAGTTGGTAGAGCAGAGATCTATTGAGCTTAGGTTGTAGTCATGGTCTGCAGCTGGTTCAACAAGGACTATAACTCTGCACAAAATCAACAGACTGGAACAAAACAAAAACATGATTTGTAACTGGTAATCATAAAACTTTCTACCAAATATCAAATCAATACCTTCAAGTAATAAAAAAAACTGTGGAAAACTGATTTGCAAGAATAACAGATGGTTAAACTGTTAACCTAAAGTCCCCTTTGACATCACCAGTAGGAACTAACTAGTAATCATGATCTCTTGTTTTATATTTTCTGTTTAAGAGCAAACACACTGACAGATATTACAAGTCACTTTGATTTCATAAATGTTGTTAGGTGACCTTTAAATTGACGATCAACCGACAACTTCATTTAGCTGTATGTCTTTTGTAAAAGTTGCAATCAAACTTGAACTTTTTGGATAATTGCTATACAATAACTTACAGATATAATATTAAATACATCAGCTCCTATGTTAGACAGACAATCACATGTAACAGCTTTTACTGGGTTGTGTGTTTCTCTCTGTAGAATCTTAGGAATAGGACCATTTAATATGTAGTCCCAAAACTGGTGCACCTAAAAGAGAGGAAAACAATTACATGTATATGCTTATAAAGATATATTGTTGTACACTTTATTTCCAATCAAGACAAAAATTAATCTTGCATAGACTTCAGAATGATTCATCCTTCATTAATTGTAAATGCTTTTTTTAAATATTAAACGACCCACTGAAGCGGACAGCAACCTTAAGGTTGGTTAATTGTGAAAACTTGGTCATACAGGCTTTATATGTCATCAAATATACAAGATCTGAATATGTGCCAGATTAGCGAGAGATTTCATCTGTTTGCATATAGTCTATTCTGCTCTGCTGTCTTATGGTAAATATGGAAATGATATTCTTTCTTTAATTCAAACATCATGAAAGAAAGTTTTGACCTGATATGAATTATAACTAAAGATAAAAATTCATATTTTAACTTTGTGGTCTCTGATTTCTAGAGGAAGACAACAGAAACATCAACATAAAACTAGAGGCTCTAAAGAGCCTGTGTCGTTCACCTTGGTCTAGGTGCATATTAAACAAAGGACTCAGGGATTCATGACAAATTTGTGTTTTGGTGATGGTAATGTGTTTGAAGATTTTACTTTCCTGAACATTCTTGCTACGTACAATTTTTCTATCTGTAATAAACTTGGCCTTTTAGTTACAGAGGAAAATATTTTGTAAAAACTTACAAAAATTTACCAAATTAATGAAAATTGTTAAAAATTGACTATAAAGGGCAATAACTCCTTAAGTGGTCAACTGACCATTTTGGTCATTTGGACTTATTTGTAGATCTTATTTTGCTGAACATTATTGCGGTTTCAGAGTTATAAGCCAAAATCTACATTTTACCCCTATGTTCTATTTTTAGCCATGGTGGTCATCTTGGTTGGTTTGGCAAGTCACCGGACACAGTTTATAAACTAGATACCCTAATGATGATTGTGGCCAAGTATGGTTAAATTTGGCTCAGTAGTTTCAGAGGAGAAGATTTTTGTAAAAGTTCACGACGACGGACGACGGACACCAAGTGATGAGAAAAGCTCACTTGGCCCTTTGGGCCAGGTGAGCTAAAAATATATTTCAGATTTTCTTCAACATTATTTCTGAATATGGTTTCCTAATGATAATACTTTTAATATTCCTTGCTAAAATATACACTATTGCATTCGAAATGTAATGATATATACCTCTGTGGAAGAAAGTCTCTGAGCTCCATCTGATTGATCAAGTGCCTGAATGTCTTTTTGTAAAGCTTGGGTTAACTCATCCAATAACTGAAGATACAACCATAAAAATACATATTAACATTATTTAATCTATTCAAATTGACAGCTATTACAATTCAATTACATGAAAAAAGATCTAGTCAAATACAAGAGTTATAAAATATAAAAAGAACATAAAATTTTTAATAAATCCTGAAAGCTTACATCAACTTGCATTAAAAATGAACTTTAAGGTTTCAGGGTTTGTTCATTGTTGAAGGCCCTTTAAGTGACCTGTATAGTCGTTCACATCATTGTGCTGGTCTTTGGTAGACATAACTATGTCTTTAATATTGGTTATCATACCTCATCTTATTTTCATATTGACTAATTTTAATTTTATTTTCAACCCTTTTTTTTGCTTTTTAAAACTGATCTTTATGACAGAAATCATCTCAAAATTATGATTTATTATGCAGAAATAAATATATTCTGAATCCTTTTGGACATTTTGATCTACTGTTACATCATTTTTATTACATGTTTTTGTACTTATTTCTGACTTTTACTTTTGTGTCATTCTGCTAAGACAGGTTTTCTGTCTAAATAACAGTTCAAGTTACCTTAGATGTATGTAGTCTGATAACACCATCACTGTCCTCAAAACATTTACACGTCAGATCTCGTAATATTGGTAAACTATTCCTGTAAAAATAAAAAGTAAAATAGCAAAAATATTTAACTCCGAGGAAACATCAAACGAATGGACAACAACTGTCATATTCCTGACTTGGTACAGGCATTCTCAAATGCAGAAAATGGTGGATTGAACCTGGTTTTGTAGCACTAAAACTCTAACTTGTATGACAGTCACATCAAATTCCATTATATTCATAACGATGTGTGCACAAAACAGACATAAAAGGTAAAATTGTCAAAATATGGATACAGCCATCATCACCACGTCACAACCTCAACAGAACAACAATAAACCATTAATGATTACTGTTTCGGTGTAACTATTTGTCATGTGTCGATTTTTGTGTCTAATGGCAGATCTTTGATTGTCTGTAAAAAAATATTTGTTAAGACTCTAGGTTAGTTAGAGCTAGAGATATTGTAAAGACACCTGTCTGCTGTTAAGGGCTGTATGCTAAACTGTAGAAATATTGCTAAGATAGATAAAGTGCAATAGATTTGTAGTTAAATGAAGTATAAATATTTAAATGATGTACAAAAGACAGTAACTGTGGATTCATTATTATTCGTTCAATACATATTTTCATGGATTTCTTTGGTACATGTGAACCAAGTAATTAAATGTTCAATGAATATCAAACTGCTATAATGTTGCATGCAAACTTTGGCAAAACTATGAAAATACATATCCACGAATCTGTAAGTTTTCAATAATCCTCAAAAATTAGTACCCATGAAAATATATGAAATATCATTCTGAAATATTTGTATCTGAATCCACACAAAACAAACCTTATGATAGGAAAGTATCCTTTAGTAAGATGAGCCAAAACTTGTAATGACTCTAGCCTAACAGGAAGTGGTTCTGTGTAGTACTCTCCATTCTCACCAAACCCTCTCGGCTGAGGTGTAATATTTTTAACACATAATTTAATCAACCATGAGGTTTGTGAAGCCTGGCTCTGTAACAATGGATCTGCGTACACAGGTGTCTGGGTACCAGATATTCCAGGAGATGGTGTAGATAAACCAGGTGATACATTCCCAGCCTCAAGATTTCCAGATTCAGGTGACTGGTTGCTACTGAAACCAGAATCGACAGGATCATTTGTTTTGATTGCTGTTACTGGGTTTGGTAAGTCTTTAGTCGAACTTGACAGAGACAGGGATGTTGTTCTTGATGGTTGTATGATGTGGCACACCTCCATTAATGGTGGCTGAATGGCAGATACCGCACCAAAACATGTTAAACATGCCACTCTAACATTGGGATCTGCAAGAATAAAATAACATTTTGTCAACAATGTCAACTATGTGCATTTTATTTTTTTTATAGCAAAAAGCTTATTATATACAGTCGAACCTCGTTGTGTCGAAGTCGAAGGGACCGGACCAAAGTATTTGACTCGTCCGAGGTTCGACTCATCTGAGGTCAAGTGTGTCGTCATAAATTTTGAATGCATGAAATACGGTATGAGATTTGTGTAAAACTAGATACAATGAACAGTGTGCCTTTTCCATTCAATCTCCATTTTTGGTCCTTCGTAATAATTAAAAACACGAGTATAGATACAAATCATGCACAAATAAAATCAATAGTCTACACAAATATTTACAAAGGTCAGTCGCTATAAATTATGAAATCACGCACAGCACGAAATAAGTCCTGAACGGTCTCTGATGAGGTCGTCTGCTTTACATTAGATTATCATGAATTTATTATAATTGTCCTAATCCTTTTATCTATTGTAATTAATGAGTTTTAAATCTAACGATTCATTTAATATCGGCTTGGGTCATTTAAATTCGTTTCGTTTTTATCTCATGTGAAAAATGTTCAACACACTAACATTCCGCTTGAACGATCAACAAAGGTGTTAATTAGCGGCCACCATAAACATGTCATTTTAACTGTTATACAAACAATTATGTTTACTCAGCTTTAATCTCTTTTGAAAATGATTAATTGACATAAGAAATACATCCGACTTAAATTTTTATCATCATGATCATTAGGTCTGCATCTTTTGAAAATTCTTACTTTCAAAGTTCGAGACATCAGGGTCAATTTATATTAATTTTACTTCGACGGGACTATAAAATTTACTCGACTTAACCGAGTATTTGAATCAACCGAGTTCGACTCATCAGAGGTAATAATGCATTGTTCAAACGGGAATTTATCCGGGACCGCAAAATTACTTCGACACAATCAGATTCGACACAACGAGGTTCGACTGTATTGTTTGTGGTTATAACTCTTTTTTCTATAATTCTACCTTTTTTGCAACATGCCACCTTCTGACAACTTGTGTTCATATGTATTGATATGTAAGAACAATATGGAAAACTTTTCATATTTGTCAAACCTTAGTACAAAATATGCAATATATCAACACAACTAACCTCTATGACCCAGAAAATTCCTGACTTGTTTAACCACTCTAGACAGCAGTCCTGGTCTCATTTTCTGGTAGGGTACATTGGAGATAAGTGTAGATAGACACTGCAAATAAATTGAACAAGAATTGTTACAACACATTATGTATCATTTACTTACTGTCAGTAATATATTTAATATAAGTTTAAACCATGTTTGTTTCAAAGCATATGCAGGGAATTCACGTTTCCTAGGTTATCTGTCTTTAAACTTGTTCTATCTTTTAAAAATCTGCAACTTCTGTTTTGGAGAAGATTTAGACAATAATTTGTAAAACTCCTGTCCGAACAATTTGTCATTTTAAAGTGAATTTAAACCCTAAAATATGTTTCAACTAACTGTCGTTAATAACTATGAAATAAGTTAACTAAATGCTTTATCATACACAGATATTTGTAAGAGAAAATATAATTCCCTCAAAGGCGGGTCCAGGGGAGCCTAGGGAGCAGGCCTACTTTAGGTCAGTCACCACCCCTCCCCCCTTATGAAAACTATGGATCTGACACTGTCCTTGTAATAATAAATAAAAGTCACCCTACATGTAACCTTTAGTTTAATTTGTCCAGCCTAAACAGACTAAGCAGTTATTTCTGAACACAAGTCAGACTTACTTCAATAAGCTGTGTTAGTGTTAATGCAAGTCTTCTAATACCAAGGGAAGTAACTTACTTTAATGAGATGTGCAAGTGTTAATGGAAAGTTTTCTGATACCAAGGGAGGTTAACTACTTTAATGACCTGTTTAAGTGTTAATGGAATAATGAGCTGTGTAAGTGTTAATGGAAAGTTTTCTGATATCAATGGACGTAACTTACTTTAATGAGCTATGTAAGTGTTAATGGAAAGTTTTCTGATACCAAGGGAAGTAACTTACTTTAATAAGCTGTGTAAGTGTTAATGGAAAGTTTTCTGATACCAAGGGAAGTTAACTACTTTAATGACCTGTTTAAGTGTTAAGGCCACACCAATTTTATTTTTTTGTTCTACAGATTTTTGGACTCCAAAATTTGGGGCGAGCGAGCGATTTGAAAATTTTAATAAAAAAATATTTAATTTGCAAATTTTTGAGGCGAAGCTTGAAAAGTAAAGGCGAGCGATTATAAATTTTTTTTGTAAACATAAAATAGTAGGTTTTGACAATATTAAAACTTGATTTATCAGTTGTACTTTGACATTTTTTAAATTTCTGAAGTATTTTTTCCCTGCTCACCAAGAAATAATTAAATCTGGTCTATGTATGTGTGACTGACAATGAGACAATTCTCCATCCAAGTCATAATCAGTTTGGGGGCAACCCCTTAATGTTATAAATATCCCTTTTACATGTTTTATGAGGGATCAATATAAGCTATAATATATGTGTTTGTACAAAAGGGCTCATATTTTCTCAAAGAACTCTAAATCTATCTGGTATCAAATGGTCAAAAACATGTCCAAGAAATTTGTAATATTCCTGGACTTTAACCATGTTAAATTAACACATTTACTTTAACAGTTTAATATTATTCAAAATAAGTGGACCCCTCTTTTAGAAGAAGTTGTTTAAAATATGATGTAACTCTCCTCTTTTTGAGTACAAAATTCTAAGTTTTCAAAGGTTTTGTATAGAAGATCTATACAAATCCTTGGTATTTCTATTTTCTTTTCTACAGCAGTAAAATGACCCCTTGTCTGAGGGAGGGTTGTTCTCAATCTAATAACAAACACAGGTCAAAGTACGGCCTTTTACACAGGGCTTTGATACAGACCAAACAGCAAGCTATAATCTGATAAAGGACCCCAAAATTGTTAGTGTACACAATTCGAACAGGAAAACCAACAATCTAATTTATATATCCAATCGGGAAAATACCAATGAACAACATCAACAAACGATAACTGCTGACGACAGGCCCCTGAATCAATCAGGACAGGTGCATAAACATGCAGTGGCTATGGATAGTTTTGTTTCGCCAGTATACAATATAATTGTAGTTGAAGGCAAATCCTTCAGAAGTTCTTTGTACTTTATTCTAACAACGAACATTTTTTGATAGGGAATATAAGTAAAGGGGAAAAAAAACAATTTTTTGTTCTTTACAGGTATTTCCGCTGTTATAAATTTATATCGGAGCACTCCCACTTTGGATAAATAGGTTTCAAGCTGAAACAAATATTCTCACAGGAGTGATTTTATGTTTAAAATCGTTATAAAGGTTAGACTATGATTTTAAAAACAAATGTTGATATCTTTTTATAATATTTACAAAAAAAAAACGGTGTAGGAAATGAACATGATTACATTTCCGGATGCGGGAAGCGGGAATATAAAAAAAATTAAAAAATTCTGTTTAAAAAAAAATAGGTGTGGGCGGGTCCGTCGAACAAGGAATCAAATTGGTGTGGCCTAATGGAAAGTTTTCTGATACCAAGGGAAGTAACTTACTTTAATGAGCTGTTTAAGTGTTAATGGAAAGTTTTCTGATATCAATGGATGTAACTTACTTTAATGAGCTATGTAAGTGTTAATGGAAAGTTTTCTGATACCAAGGGAAGTAACTTACTTTAATGAGCTATGTAAGTGTTAATGGAAAGTTTTCTGATACCAAGGGAAGTAACTTACTTTAATGAGCTATGTAAGTGTTAATGGAAAGTTTTCTGATACCAAGGGAAGTAACTTACTTTAATGAGTTGTGTAAGTGTTAATGGAAAGTTTTCTGATATCAATGGATGTAACTTACTTTAATGAGCTGTGTAAGTGTTAATGGAAAGTTTTCTGATATCAAGGGATGTAACTTACTTTAATAAGCTGTGTAAGTGTTAATGGAAAGTTTTCTGATATCAAGGGATGTAACTTACTTTAATGAGCTATGTAAGTGTTAATGGAAAGTTTTCTGATACCAAGGAAAGTAACTTACTTTAATAAGCTATGTAAGTGTTAATGGAAAGTTTTCTGATACCAAGGAAAGTAACTTACTTTAATAAGCTGTGTAAGTGTTAATGGAAAGTTTTCTGATACTAATGCCAGTAACAGGCAGCGATGTAGTTCATGTACAGTTGATCCTAACACAGTGGAAAATGCAGTAAAGGCAGTTCGTGATTGGTCACTAAAATGTAATATCATAGATAAGATTAGATAAGATATATTTTATTTCCAATTAAGGGCCCACAAAGGGCATATAGAGAATACAAGTATAAGGAAAAAGATCATTGATTAGCATAGATACATAGATATCATATAACATACTTACTGTAAAATATAAAATGTAAAAGACTGTCTCACGATGTTTTTTGAAAAATTTATGATGTAACAAAGCAATGGGGTATATGACCTGATCCATAAGGTTTTTTTTTACAATTATAGGGAAAATTGTTTAAATTAAACCTTTTCAAATTTATATCTCTAAAACGGATTCTATGTTATCAAAATTTATTAGTTCTTACTTAATCGATGAACATATATATTTTTTCTAATTCATTTAATTTTATTTATGCTAATTTCTTAATTATTATTTATTAAAAAAGTCTCACCTGTCATCAGCAGCAGCTAAAAATGTCTTGGTTCCATCTAACAAAGCAGTCAATGTTGCTAGAGCTCCCATACGACACTGAAAAAATACACAGAATATTTAAACACAAAAAAAAAAAAAATGTTCCTACTATTGTCGATTCATTTCTTGTGGGAAATTGTTTGTGGATTTCCTGGGTAGAGGTGGACCTCTATATGTCTAAATAATTATAAAAGTGCATATTCCTACAGGTTTGTATGCAGAATTTATCAAAACCAAGAAATCAAGTTCATGTATTTAAGACAACACACAATTTTTCTTCAATCCATGAAAATAAATGAACCCATAAGTATGCTATTTAATTACACACAATTATAATTACTGTATTCTGCTGCTGTTCTTATAAATGGTGTGTTCAACACTTGTTTTCCTCAAACTTTGTGTGAAGGATTTTTCAGAATGTTCCCTTTGCTATTCAGTGGATATTTTTCTCATTGGTGATCATACCACATCTCTTTATCTCTACTGTATATGGAAACATTCAGAAACATTCCTTGGAAGTAAGATCATCCAGGATTATGGTAAAGAAATCTCAATTTGTGAAATGTAACTATAGTAACATACCTTTGGTGATGGGTCCTTCAGGATTATGGTAAACAATGTCTGTATTTGTGAACTGTTACCAGAAGTTACAGAGTCAGGAATGAATGAGGACCAGTAACCAAACATCACTTTCTTGTCTGTATTCTGTTAAATTATATGTCACATTCTATTATAAAAACTATTATATGTATAAAACTAATTCTTTAAAAAAAACACCACATTCAATTTGAGCATTTATGAGCTTTATAAAACAAACTTACAAAAAATATTTGCAGACTAACTGAAAAAATAAGTTGCCTCATAGAGTCAATAACCTAAATGATTTTTAATTAAAGATATTTTAAGACCCCACATTTGAATAAATGGGGAATGTGTCCAAGGGACAAAGATAATGCACCTTAATGCATAAAACTTAATTTAGGGACATAACTCAAGAACGGTGAAAGCGACATTACTTATTATTGTACTTGATGATCTGAGTTGAATAAGCATTGTGTATAAGTTTTATAATATTTGGTTAAGATAAACATTAAGTTAGATAATGGAAACGAAAAAATAAGCAATGTTTCCATTTGTTAAGGGGCATAACAGTAAAAGTGATGCCATCAAAATTCAAACTTGATCTGTGTTTTGTGGTAATAAGCATTACGCATAAATTTCAGAACATTTAGTTATTGCAATCTAATGTTAGAGAATGGAAACCAATTTTGGGACATAATATGTATGGACCTATGGACTGAGGTGCAGACAGAAAATGGTAAAACTTAATGGCCATCTGCTACAGCAGGGGCATACAAATTCTTAATGAAAATATACTTACTTTTATGACTGTGTGAAGACATGCTAAAGCACATTGCCTGACTTTAGCACATGTTGATCTATATCTTGAACTTTGACCTCCTTCTGTGTCAGAGAAATCAGACTCTGAACTACTTATTTTGGCCCAAGCAGGTCTGAATACTGCCTGTTCACCTCTAACTTGTCCTTCAACTGACAATCCATTCATTGCCTGTGATAACTTTGTGTCATCTTGACCTTGTCCTTGATCTGGTTGACCTTGTTGATCTCCATCTTGTTCTTTCCCCTTTTTTGGTTTCCTTTTCTTTGATTTTTTGTTGCCTTGACCTTTGGCATTATCTTCTGCTTGTGACTTCTGTGGTGATGTTGGAGTCTTATCTGCACTAGACGGTTCCACATTACTTAGAGGGGTTGGATGCAGTGTTTCAGGTACCATAACTGGTATGTTAGAAATTCCATGAAACATTGAAGTCTGAAACATACATGTAACAGAGATTTCAAATTTCAAAAATTTATTTTTTGCATATTTTAATCAAATAAAGGTAGTTTAAAAATTAAAATGGCTTTGTAAAAATGAACAGATATAAAGTATATAATCAAAAACAAAATATAATCAAACGCTTTTATTTTAATTTATACCACTAGTTCATCTAAATGCTAAACTGATTTGAGAGTTTGATTAGATTTTATATTATTATGAGTATATTTTTCCATTCAATAGATAATTATAACTATGTGTATGCATGAACCAAACAATTAAGAAAAACACATATTCTGTGAAAACATCTTATCTGATAATAATTCAATGTACATATATATTTAGGTTTTGATACATATATATACAAGTCAAATTATAATATAAACAGTACTTCTATAATAAAGTAGGTCTAGATTCTTATTTAAATGTTTTTGTACAAGCCTTTCACAAGAAACTAAAATTTAAATACTGTGGATTAATTTATTTTTGTGGGTATCAATTTTCCTGGATTAGGGAAAACTTAAATGTTTGTGAATATTTAAATTCGTGGTTTTAACGAAGTCTGCATACAAGCCTATTGAAAAGGAGAAGGTTCACGAAGGGTTAAAATAGGCCCTGAATTTTTTATGCTTTTTAAATTGGGCCAAAAAATTAAAAATTTCATATAGAAATACTTGTGATAATACTATTAAGACAAATTAATTTTTCTGGCACTTTCCTTTACAATTTATCGAGCTATGACCCCTTAAATAAACATAATTTGTATTAAAAAGTCAATTTTGGTACTTTTTTCCCATAATTCTAATTGTTTTTGGCATAATTAACTTTGGCCGCAATCTCCGATCCAAAAAGTTTTTATATTGATGAATTCTATATCAAAATTGAAATCTTTTGGTTACAACACATTTTAGATCGTAGGTGGCGGCCAAAGTGTTTCTAAAGCTTTTAGGTCTAAGAAATGCACAAAATCATCATATCTTGACAAAAATGGGCTTACTTTGGAGAATATTATATACTTTTATGAAAAGAACTGATATATTCAGCATTTAAACTTTAGAAAGAGACCCATTTTCGAACCATTGAGACCTTTTTGGTGTTTTATGATAAAGTTGATATTTAAGGCCATTTTGTGCCATAAGTGAACCTTGTCCTTTATCATTTGTTGAACATTTAATTTCTTGGTTCAACTATACCACAAAAATCCACTAAAGTTGGTATTCAAGGAAAAATAATGAATTCACAATATATCACAAAATAAACTCCCAAAACATCAAATCAGATGATAAAAACAGTCTGTATTCCTTACCCTAACTCCAGCTAAAAGTGGTCCAAGTTGTTCAGATGGCATTATTTTAGTGGCAGCCAGTAAATTTTGTAATCCCCTCAAGGTACAAATCATTACCTGAAAAATGGTCAATAAGATAGTCATACTGATGGCTCTAAGGATAGTTTACATTAAAAGTACATGCAGTACTAACTGTAAATTCAGAAATTATTGCAAACAACTAGTACAGCTATTTTGACATAGCTAACAAAGAATCAAAATAAATTATTGTGATTTAATGAAAAGATATGTGTATCAAATATCAGAGTTCTAGTTTATTATTACAATACACATCACTAGGGATAAGAAATATTTTTCTTACATCGATCTAGAAATGTGAAAATAGCAGGAAAATAAGAGAATTGTATAAAATTTTAACCTTGCATTGAATCATTGATTCTAATCTAGTAGTTGGTATCTTGTGTAACAATTTCATAAAAATGTCAAAACATAAACTAGCATATCTATCTTCCATGTAGGTCTGGCCTGATACTCTGAAAAATAGAAATAAAGTGTTGATAAAGTCAATTACTTTTTCATGTCTCTAACAAAAATGTGCTTGTGTATAATTCGGAGTTTAGTATGACGTCCATTATCACTAGTACTGTACTAGTATACATATTTTTAGGGGCCAGCTGAAGGACACCTACGGGTGCGGGAATTCTCGCTACATTGAAGACCCATTGGTGGCCTTCGGCTGTTGTCTGCTCTATGGTCGGGTTGTTGTCGCTTTGACACATTCCCCATTTCCTTTCTCAATTTTATTTGTTGCTAAAATGATAACTCAATTAGTCAGCTGTTGGTGCAACAATTCTCCCCTTCTTGTTTATTATTTAGGAATCACTATTTCTTTTTATAGTAACATCACAACAGTGACCTACAATTATATTGTAGTCATACTAAAATTGGGAGCTCATATTCTATTGTAGTTTAAGTAAAATAACGACATTAGTGTAGTTAACAATAACCGAAACTATGGTGGCATGGTGGCATTTCTAAACATTCATTCACTGTTATTGATGGCATAAACTATATATCAAATCTTTTTTTTTTCTAGTTACAATAGATTCTTTTTTGAAGCTGTATTTATATTTTATGGATTTTGTTAGTATTTGTGATCCATAAATATAAGTATACAACAAAATACAAACCATGAAATAAGTATCAACGAAAAACAAACTGTACACAATCTCTGAAAAATTGGAACATGTATGAAAAAATTAATCCAATGCATCCAAAAAATACCAGACTAAAATGATTAAATCACAGTTAAAAATTGGCCTTATTGATAATTTACATACTTGATTGTCATATTTTCTAAAGTCTGTACAGCCTGTCTTAGTACTTCCTCCTCCGTAGCCCCTCCCTCTATCAGAGGTATCAGTATTCCTCTTCTACTCAATAGAATATCATGGAACTGTAGAATAAAGTTTTAACATTTATTAACCTATTTACATCTAGGGATAACAATTAAAGATGTACTTGTTGGTTTTTTCAGTTGTTGGGTCAACTTATTCAAATGTATTCACATTCCCTTTCATTCATAAAAAAGTAAGAAAATACAAAGCTGACAATAAAAAAATCTCATGGCGATTATTATAAATTTTTAACATCTGACAATTTTCGACAAATAACAAAAATATTTATAGAATATATGTAAAACTAAGGAGAAATGGAATGATTGACAATCAGACAAGCTTCCACCAAAGTTCAAATGAACTTGGTGTAAGCAATTATAGGCAACTGTACTGCCTTCAACAATGGATAAACCCCCATAGCTTATGGTCGACTTGGTACATGCACAAAAATAATGTGGCAGAGTTCAACATGTTTGTGAGCATTCAATCTAATTCAATAAGGAAATGATAGGATATAATTGTTGATTTCTTTTTTTACCACAGTATATTCCTCATAATCATTTATACTGACCTTTGTTAAGAGTCCAACATTTTCATAAACAACAGCACCTAAAGCCTGAAGAATCATAGGTAATGCCCACGGCTGACATCTCTGTGCTCCTCCAACCAAATACTCTGTTACAGCTAATAATGTAGATTCTGTCAGGTTCAACTTGTAACAAAAGAAAAGTACTCTGTGAAATACATGTATGTCAATGTAGACAATTTGTCATCTAGATTAAATTACTGAACCAGATTATGGAAACTTAAATGAGTCTGTCTAATCATTTGCTTTCTCAGTATAAAAAAAAACAATAAAAATAAACATAAAGGAATTTTCTAGTGTATTTCCAAATATTTCCAAAACACCTCTCATACATGTCATCAGTTTCAACAACTATTGGCTCCAGCAGATTATGTAAATTCATGTTCATATGTGCTTTTTAAGTAAAAGTGTTTATGTAGGGTTGACGTCTCCTTGAATTTTATTCATACCAGTGGTATATGTTATCTAAAAATATTATATCAAAACAATACATGAATGTACAAAATTAACCGATTTGACAATTTAATGTCAATCTTCAATGAAATTGACAGTTTAATCTTACTTGTTGTCTTGCAGTGAAGTTAAATACTGTCTGACACACTTTAACTAGGAGTCTTTCATCATGTAGAGGTATCAGTCTACACAGTTTGAACTGGATCAATGCATTGGCTTCCTGAAATAGCAATAAATTAAAGTACATGTAGCCACTGAACTCTACAAAATATGGTAAAGTAAGATAATCAAATTATTGTCTAAAAAAAATGTAAACAAAGAGTACACACAGGCGCGTAGCTCCATATACGCTAACACGCAGTTGCGTGCACATCGATTCGGCAAGCAAAAAAAATAAATGCCAAAATAAAAATTTATAAATTAATTATGGTTAAAGGAAACACATATGTTGTTACTTTTTTAATTGATGAACTTTCATTAAATAACGTTTTATTAGAGATCATGTAAAAATCGGACAGTAACTTGTATTTTTTACCAGATTTGAATTTATTATACTCAGTCTAAGACGTGTAGTTTCGGAGCACATTTTACAGAGTACGGCTTATCTGTTTGCGATGCGATGTACCAATCGAGATTTATCGAAACCATTTGATATTATTGAAAATATGCCGAGGCGATGTATTCGACAGACTACCAGAGCCAATCACCCTGAAAACACGCCAAAAGAGCATTGGAAAGTCTCATTATATTTTGCGTTCACACACGAAGACCATATGATAATGGAATTGGAGAGTAGAGGATGTCTGGTATTATCAGAAAGGCAGTGTCTGTGCGTACCCGCATGCGGGTACGAATAGTCAAATTGACATTCGTAGGCTGCACGTACCCACATCCGGTTTTATAATAAAATGCCATCGGATCGGGAATTAAACGTGAAATATGTATACAGAAATTATCGATAATATGGGGATTTTGAGTAGAACGAGTGAAGATCATGACAAATTATATTTTCGAATTGTATTTATTAATTAATAATACATAATAAACCTAGCAAATTAAATGCACACTGATTGAAAATGAAATCTACAGTCCCTGTAATCTAGTCCTATAATATATAATATCCCAATTTTAAGTTGCTTCCACTCTTCAGAGGTAAAATATTTTTTGATGCGCTGAAGGTCTACATTTTCGTCAAATATTTTGTTATTTATTAACGAAGCTTTCATAGAAGAATATTGGCATCGGCCTTTGTTTATCAGAAATAATGTATTAGGCCTTAATTTTTCCTGTCGAACTTTTTTAGAATTTTTTGCCTCCGTGAATACAGGTAATATGTATTCTGTTAAACTTTATTTCCTCTTTATTTTTTGTGTTTCCAGTTCTTCTTACTGCAGCTGCAATTGACTCCGAGTTTGTTTTTATATACAATTGTATAAAATTCACCGACTGATACTTTTGAACAAATTGTTCCAATTCATGATAACTTTAAAATGTCTGCCCCACATGTATATCAATCTTTTCCCATTTTAAGAATATTTATTAACCGAGAAAAACTGTTCACTTACCTATATATAAATGTTTTCAAAGTAGTTGATTAAATTTATTCACTAATTGCAACAATTTCTGTATATATATATTTCACGTTTAATTCCCGATCCGATGGCATTTTATTATAAAACCGGATGTGGGTACGCGTAGCCTACGAACGGCAATTTTGCTATTCGTACCTGCATGCGGGTACGCGCAGACACTGCCTATCAGAAAATAGCTTCTTTGTGTCGATCTGCTTCCTCGTGTTGTAGGACATATAACATGTATAACCAACGAATAATTCTCAACATTGTTTGAGACATACAAAATGACCTGGCATGTATTTGGCGGACAATTTCAATCGGGAGGTCGCTCGATGGAGAACACGTACGCTGGTTTATAACATCTCGCGAGTGCTACCATGCAGATCTATCAGTTTATTAAGTCTGTTGAAAATTAACAACGTCAGGTTATCATCGCTAGCATTACTGCATATTGATCGGGATTTCAGTGTGAATGTTGACAAAGTAATAGAGAAGTTCGTTTCTGCTTAGACCCGAAGAGCAGATTTTGGTCAATGTTGAGTAAATTCTGTAATTCAAAAATGTGTTGTTTATGTATTAAATTAACTATGATTTACTCTATTCAGAAGATTCAAGTATTAATAGTTTTACGTTCATAAATTGTTTATAAGTCCTATCTACATGTAGCTCCTCTTTAAACCGTCCTATGACCGAAAACCGAAAAAAAACATTTTTCTGCATTAAAGGGTCCCAAAATTTTTTCAAGTAGTTGCTTGCACATCGTTTTCTTCTGGCTACGCCCCTGACACAGGCTGAAATGTCAGCCTCTACACCCAACAAATGGACATTTTTGACCGCCTTGACTGACTATATACAGCTCTTCCAAAGTAAGTCCCTCTACACCCATTGGATCTGCCTCTCTTTTATACCATTTATTGAAAGTGGTAATCAGGTTGCCTTCATGACAAAATACGGTAAAAAAGCTTGCCAATTGACGTTAATGGTAATTTTTGGTGTCTGTCTGACAGCATGATGATAATCCACAGGGGTTTGTTACAATTGCAGGGTTTACTATCCATACGAACCCCTAAAAAACACTTATATTTTAGAAAAACATTAACATCACTCGTTATTGTAAAGAAAGTGTACAGATTATCCACAGGGGTTTGTTACAATTGCCGGGTTTACTATCCATACGAACCCCTAAAAAACACCTTTTTTTAGGGGTTCGTTTGGATAGTAACTCGGCAATTGTAACAAACCCCTGTGGATAATCTGTACACTTTCTTTACAATAACGAGTGACGTTAATGTTTTTCTAAAAGTAACAGTAACAGTTCATTATTTGAGGCTTGTGTTGAATCACGATTAGAACTTTTTTGCGAATCACAATAAAATTTTAAACAATTTGACGCAAACAGTAGCCGAAAATGACCGTTTGACACCTGACAGTTAGGGACATTCTGTCAACATATATTTGTTCCGCCTAACAGACGTTTCAATGTAAATATTGTTATATGGGGATGAAGTCCCAAATAACGGTAGAAAAATCAATAAAAAAAAAAAAAAAAAAAATCGGGAAAATTTCCCGAATTTTTCATTCTACTAATGAACACAAAATCGTTAACTTTTTTTTTCAGATCTAGTTCCTGTTCCGGTTTTCCATGCATTTGTGCAGAAATCTGTCTTGTTTGCATGAGACTTTGTAAAGAAAATTATATGTGAAAAGAAAATTATATGTATCAGTCTAGTAAAATATAAGATTGGAACTCAATTTCATTTTTAATAATTGTTTGATTTGAAAAAAACGTTACCTGATGGAAGCGTTTCTTTTGTTTACATTGAATATGACGTCATAACTTAAACAGCGTCACAGCTAAATCCCTAACCACAGAACCGAAATCGGGAACGTTACGCGGTATTTCCGTTTCCTTTATTAACATGTTTGAGGTAAAAAAAATAATACATACAGACTTCGTCCCCATTCACAGATTATGCCTGCCTCATATTAACGTATACGACTGTTCGAGTGGTCCCAGTCAACATAACAATTGACATTTATTGTATAATTATATGGGGACTTTTTTTCATTGTACTAATGAACTCAAAATCGTTCAATTTTTTTTTGTCATGTTTTTTAATTTACGGATATGCACAGAACACATAACTCTTCTTCCTTCTTCCGGTCTTGTTGTCGTGAGACTTTGATTAGTCTAGTAAAATATAGGAACTCAAGGAACACAATACCAATATTTCATTTTTAATCATTCTTTGTCTTTGGTACATGTATAAATAAACGTTAGGCCTACCTGATGCATTGCGTTTCTTTGTTTACATTGAAAATGACGTCATAACTTAAATAACGTCACAAGTAAAATCCCTAACAACAGAACCAAAATCGGAAACGTTACGGTATTTCCGTATCTTTTTTTTAACAAATATTTAAAATACAAAAAAAATAATTTAAACAAACTTCGTCCCCATTCACAGGTAATGCCTGCCTCATATTATGGGGACAAAGTCCCCAATTATGGAAAAAAAAGCAATAATAAAAAAAAAAAATCGGGAAAATTTCCCGAATTTTTCATTCTACTAATGAACTCAAAATCGTTAACTTTTTTTTTCAGATCTACTTCCTATCCGGTTTTCTCCGCTTTTGCGCAGATATCTGACTTTGAAAAAATTTATATTTATCAGTCTAGAAAAATAAATAAGACATGTAAGATTGGATCTCAATACAAATTCAATTTTAATAATTGTTTGATATGAAAAAACGTTACCTGATGAAAGCGTTTCTTTTGTTTACATCGAATATGACGTCATAACTTAAAGAACGTCACAGCTAATTCCCTAACAATAGAATCAAAATCGGGAACGTTACGTACGGTATTTCGGTTTCTTTTATCAACGTGATTGAATTAAAAAAATAATACATACAGAGTTCGTCCCCATTCACAGGTTATGCCTGCCTCATATTAAACATAGTCTTTCATATAATTAATAAGACAGATTTCTAAAAAAAAATCATTTGTGCAAATGTACCTCTTCTGTCACAATTTTAGAAGAATAATCAATAGAATTGATTTCATCCAGAAGAAGATTAAGGTTTGTCCTTGACATTTCATCTCCCTGACTTGTGAATTTCATAAATCTTTTGAAACATTGTTCAAATCTGTCTCTTTCAACAGCAGAAAATCCAGATTCATCAGCCATCTCAGGAATTTGTTGATTCTTGATAGTTACTCAGAGTTTTTCATTGTAATCATTGTAAAACCCCGAGAGATTATGAACCTTCTTGCGGGATACTTTATTTGTTTCAATTTAAAATGAAACATATTGGTTCATTCAAAGGACTGGGAGTTGATTTGGACATTTAATTTTATTTCTAATTATTGAACACATTTGTTTTACACAATTGCTTCAAATACAAACAAAGATACTGTTTTTTATTTTTAATTTTTATCTTATTTAATGCACGGATCCCGACAAAATGGCAGCGCCCATGAAAGTTCGCCGGCTTCTTTGCGCAAGAAAATTCAACACATTTTGCCGGTTTATGCATTCAAAGCAACAGAATGAATCACAACCAAAAGAAACCCACTTTGGATTTCAAAACATCCCTGAAAATGAAAAAGAAGACAAAGGTTTTTACTTTCAGTCAATTTCTTTCTCCTTGGCTACTCCTTCATTTCCTTGCCCTTGGGCTTGTTGATCTGTTGACTGGCTTGAGTCAGTTGCAGTCAAGAAGATATCACTACCGTTAACGTCAATTTGCTTAAAATGTTATTGTTATTCTCAAAATTTTCTTACTGTGATTTGTCAGAGGTCTCAAATAATTATCTTTACTATAAACGTATTTACACTTTTGGTATTTAGCTGTATCTTGCCTCAGAATGACCTAAGATCGACTCCGAATAACCTTTTGACGTCAAGCAACAATCACTTTTAAATTGTGACGTCAAAGATTTTAAATTATGATGTCAAAGTTTACGGGAACCTGTGTGATTTTACGTAATGGCGGACAAATTTGCATACAATTGTAAATACGTCTATTGTTTTGGGGAAAAAAATAAACATGATTTGTGGAATCGTCGATTTTTTTTAAAACCGTCTAACAGAAAGAGTACATTTTGTCTTCATGCACCAAAAATAACTGTAAGTGTCATTTGACTAGAATTTTTATACATCTTATCGCTAATCCCGACTAACCCGGCCGCTTGAACTTTACGTCATACACAATCACTTTTCCATTGTGGCGTCAGATATTTGGTTTTAGGACGTCAAAATTTAAGGCAACCTGTGTGATATCCAGTAATGGCGGACAAATAGTGACAAGGTGTATTGTTTTTTGTCATGAAGGTACCCCCATTAGGACCCTCAGTTAAGGGGATCAATGTCAACACTATTTTTGAAGGATTTCAAATGAATGTTTTTACCCCCTAATAAATTACTTGTAAAGGCTACCATAGTCCGAGATTTATACTCTGATGTCCAACAGCTGTTTTGCCAGACAAGTTGGAGCCATCCCATAAACAGTAATCAAAACAAATTATACATGTGGTCTCACAAGGAACAATTGAACTCATTAAGGTGACAACACTGCTGTATCTATAGATGACTTTCAAGTTCATGCACTTTCCCTTTAATTTATAAATATGTCACAATGTTTATGATATTATTTAACAGTAAGAACCAATTAATCGATAACATGACCTTGGGTCAAACGGCATAACTTGTTGTTGAAAAGTTGTTCATATGAAAAACAACTTGAGTGTTACTAATAGTTTATTAAGTTATATTCTATTTACTTTAGTAGAGCAATTTCAATTTCTTGTAAGAAGTGTCTGATCTATAGATTTATGAATGTAATTTGATAGATCTCTCAAGGTTTTTCAGAAAATGATGCAATTTCTGTATGATGTAATTTGATTTTGAGTTATTTCCCTTGGCTGCTGTGTTTGGAGGTATAAATTAGGTTTTTTTAAGTAACCAAATGAAAACATGTCTAATAAGAGACCATTATTATATCCTGTGTATTGTTGTGATAAATAACATAATTTATTGAAGCAAATTGTTGAGCACCTCAGAATTGTTTTTGGCTGGGTTTGTTTTGCTCAGTCTTTGATTTTTTCTTATGTTGTGTTTTCAGTTAATTGGTTGTTTTATTTTGTCAATTATCTTTTTATACAACCGCAAAAATTAAAAAAATTTGGTCGATTATTGGTATCACGTTGTCGTCAGCGTCGTCCGAAGACGGATTGTTTGCGGATGATAACTTTTGAATAAGTGAAAAGAAATCAATAAAATTTTATCACCATGTTAATAACCACAAAAGGAGGGTTATGGTTCCGAAGGTTTAGAAGACAGATTGTTTCCGGATGATAACTTTTGAATAAGTGAAAAGAAATCAATAAAATGTTAACACCATGTTGATAACCACAAAAGGAGGGTTATGGTTCCAAAGGTTTAGTAATTAAGGGCCCAAAGGGGCCCAAACAGCATTTATCTAGTTTCAGGACAATTAAGTTGTGTATTAATATTTCAATTGTTCTGAAATTGTACCACAATGTTAAATACCATATGTATGTTGGGATTTATTTTAAGGGGTTATTGGGCAAACAGTCATGACAGTCTAGGAATTAAGGGCCAAAAAGGATCCAAAAACAAGTATTTTTCTAATTTCCGGACAATTACTTGTGTGTAACTGTATCGATCTCTCTAACATTGTACCACAAGGTTCCATATAACACAGGGAAGGCTTGGATTCAGTTTGGGGTTAATTTTACCAAACATGTAGGAATTTATAAGGGGCCAAAAAGAAGCATTTTTCTAGTTTACAGTGTTTAAGTGTATGGATCTCTTTAAATTTTTACCAGAAGGTTCAGTACCACTAAAGGAAGGTTGGGATTGATTTTGGGGGTTATGGTCCCAATAGTTTAGGAATTAGGGGCCAAAAGGGGCCCTAATAATCATTTTTGTAGTTTTCAAACAATAACTTTAAGTGTTTAAGTGTATGAATCTCTCTGAAATTAAACCACAAGTTTCCATACCATGAAGGGATGGTTAGTATTGACTGTGGGGGGACTATGGCACAAATGTTTCGGAATTAGGTGCAAAAAAGGTGAAAAACTAGGTATTTCTGGTCAATGGACAATTAAAACAATTTAAAAGCAATATAAGGGAGGTAATTCTAAAACATTTAACATACAAAGTTGGGTATGTTCGGATTTATCTCCCTTACACTACTTGTATATTATGTATAAAGACTTGTCAGGTTTTGGACTAATTGCAAAAAAAAGGGGGGTGTGGTAGTAGTTTTCAATTAATTTTTTTTCAAATTTCTCAAATTCCAAAATTTTGTTAAGTTAAAAGAAAAAATCTGTAATTGCACAATATTGCACAATAGATTTGTAAGATCTTGACATTTGTTTTGTGTTAGAAACTCATATTATGTCAAAAATTTGATTGCAATCCAAATTCAAGCTTAAATGTTGTGTCCATACTTGCCCCAACTGTTCAGGGTTAGACTTCTGCGGTCGTATTAAGCTGCACCCTGCGGAGCACCTGGTTTTGTCATGTTATTGTCAGTGTGTTTTCTGAGTTTGAGTTTGAATGTTCATTTGATATCAACAGCCTCTCTTTCAGAAAACATTTTTTTCGCAAGTCAAGTGGTCTTAGTATATCAAGTTGAAGTTGAAGATTTTTGAAGGAATTTTTGCATATTGACCTCAACATGGTAACAAAAGGAAAATAGTTCTTGCACAAATTGTTGCAATGGAGAGAAAAAAAATCTATAGACTTGATTCCAATAAATCATGATTTGCCCACTATCACTGAACGTCAGGATCACCGAATTTCTGAATAAATTTTGATATCATAATTATCAAATGCTACAAAAGGAAAAGTAAAATATTTCAATAATTTAAGTGTCACAAGATCTTGTGTCCAGTGATGCATTTTACCATGATTACAAAAGAAAGGCGAAAGGTACCAAAGCAACATTCAAACTCATAAAGGGAAAAACAAACTGACAATGCAAAGGCTTAAAAGAAAAAAGAAAAAAACAAACAGAAACAGAGAAAACAACAATATCTGAAATTAGCAATTGGGGATATTACTATTTTTTTTCTGGCAAAGTATTTGGTAAGGTCTATTTATGTCGTTTATGCCCTTGTTGAAAATTCAACAATCTATGTCAGTATGTTAAATGTTTTAATAGGAAAAATGTCCATGTTTTTGCTTACACATGTTACACATGTTACATGTCATTGATTATATGTCTTATGGCAAAATTTATTTATTTTTGTAGTGTCCACAATGTTTATTACTATTAGAATTTAGAAAAAATGAAAAATGTCAAACAAGCACAATAACATTGTTCTATGATACATAAGTACAGTTTACCTATACAACATTTTCCTTCCTTCATCAATGAGGAATGCATACTATCATTTGAGTAATAAACGTTTGAGGATGTGTGTTATGGTTCACATATATTAATGAATGTTCTTTTTATTTCAGTTTATGAAGTATTTAAGAATGTAGCCAGTAGCTATGACTTGATGAATGATGCTATGAGTGCTGGTGTTCATAGACTTTGGAAGGACCACTTTATCAGAAGGCTTGGTCCAACTTCTGGGACTAAATTGTTGGATGTAGCAGGAGGCACAGGTAAGTACAAATTGTTTTATATCTTTTAAGGGAATATAAAAAAAGAAAATGTGGTAATTTATGATTGCCAACGAGACAATAGACCAAAATGACACAGAAATCAATGTTTATTTAAAGTGTGTTGAGTAGCCTGCATTGATAAAAAAAAGTATCTATACATGTATATAAACTCATCATAGATGCCAGGACTAAATTTTGTATATAAGCCAGACTTGTGTTTCATCTACAAAAGACTCATCAGTGACGCTTGAATCCAAAAAAGTTAAAAAGGCCAAATAAAGTACGAAGTTGAAAAGCATTAAGGACCAAAATTCCTAAAAGTTATGCCAAATACAGCTAAGGTAATCTATGCCTGAGGTAGAAAAGCCTTAGTTTTTCAAAAATTCAAAATTTTGTAAACAGTTAATTTATAAATATAACCATATCAATGATAATTCATGTCAGCACAAAAAGTGATACCCTCGGGGCAATAAATCTCCACCAGCAGTGGCATCGACCAAGTGGTTGTAAATAAACTCATTATAGATGCCAGGAATAAATTTTGTATATACGCCAGATGTATGCCATTTTTTCAGAGGAAAAATTCTTAACAAATATAATGTTAAACATGTTAAATGTGGATAATATTAATATAAAAAAATATGTCACATATCATGCATATTGAAAGTTAAATCAGTATATGAAATAGCTTCAGTAGTGAGCAAAGGAGTAAGTTTGGTAAGGGTCATATTTGGCCCCAATTATAAAGTTCATAGTTACAAGACAATAAATGTTTTAAGTTGCATTAAAGACACGTGAGAAAGTTTAACAGAACTGTTTTTGTCAAAATTTTATTCTAACACGTTGATTTTTACATCCCAAATAGGTCAAAATAAAGGGTTTTGGTGAAATTTGACAAAAACAGCTGGATTTCAACCAATTTAAGGACCAGGGAAGATAGAGCGCAGGCGTCGACAAACTTAATATTCAAATAAAACATGTGAAATGTCTTCACAAACATTATATGAAAAGATCTTTGTTGTCGACGTATGCGCTCTATGTTCCCTGTCTAATAATATATGGAAAATTTACCCATTTTCATTGATTTTTTCGTGAATAATCAATATGAGTACAACTTGTGACGTCATAATGAAAGGCAAAAACATAAAATTTTCAACAAAATGGCTTATTTCCTATCTAGTCACTGTATAAGCTATAATTTATTGTGATATTGGTCAATAAATCCGAATTTGAAATTAACGCTAAAAATGGGGGCCATTTTAAGATCTTACCGAACATACTCCTTTACATTAGTGACATCTTCCATTCTGTTTGTTTAAATTAATTTTTGTGGACTCCAATCTCCCCTCAATACAAGTCAATATTTTTAACAATTAGAAAAGACATTGAATCAATATTTGTTTATCCATTTCACTGCTGCATGCATGTCAGAAAAAAATAGTTACATGTAAAAAGATATGTATTGTCAATTTATATTAACAATAACGTATATGGGGGGACATAGTCTTGCCTTACCATGCCGCTAAACTTATGGTTGCTTCTAAGCAGCAAAAAAACACATCTATAGCCATGTCATGTTTATTTAAAAGGGACAGAAAGCATCACATTACAAATATGCAGCAATATACTAAGGGACACAACTCTAACGACTTTGCTTTAAAACACATATGACCATACATATACACAACACAACTATCTTTTTTTTATTTACAGGTGACATTGCATTCAGGTTTTTAAAATATATAGACAATTTAAACAAAAATGAATCTGATGACCTTTCTGTACCGAACCACATTGATGGATTTCAGCTTCACCAGGAGGACCAAGATTTATCCTCATCCTCTTCGTCATCTTCAGATGAGGAAGATAATCATGTGACACACCATGTGACAGTATGTGATATAAATCAGGAAATGTTAGATGTCGGAAGACAAAAGGCTGAAAGTTATGGCATATGTTCAGGTTAGACATATTATAAAGAATATAACTACATGTAATTTAAACAAAACAAATTTGAAAAGAAATGCATGGGGTCCCCTTTGTTTTTATACATCTTGGCAATAAAGATATACATTTAAGTTCATCAATATGTTTTGAAGTCCATTTTCACAGAACTACATGTAGTACACATTTTTATTTAAAGGGCCAGCTGAAGCCCCGCTGGATGGGATTTTCTTGCTGTGTTGAAGACCCATTGGTGGCCTTGGGCTGTTTTCTGCTCTATGTGTCAGGTTGTTGTCTCTTTGAGACATTCCCCATTTCCATTCTTCATTTTATTTGTTGGCCGCAGATGTTTAGACAACTATTTTATGTATAGAATGTCTTCATTAAATATAATTCATTTTCAATAGTGCCAAATGTCATAACTTCCACTACTAGTTGTCATTATGTCAGCATGAACACCAAACCACTAATAATATGTATGTGTATATCTTTTTTTTATTATGTAGGAATGAGTTGGTTAAAGGGAAATGCTGAATGTTTGCAACTAGAAGACAATCAATTTGATGCATACACCATAGCATTTGGTATTAGAAACTGTACACATGTAGACAAGGTACACTGAGTATAAAATTAATGTCAGTTAAAACATGTGATAGATTTAGATTTTATTGCTGAGGCTACCTCAAATTCAGTGATCACTAACCATACAACTCTGAGGTTGTGATGTTGAAACCCCATTCATAGCAAGGTGTTTAGACGCAGTTCTCAATTGACAAGAAATGCCAGTTTTCCAACTGAAGGTCCATGGTTCTCTCTTGATCTCCAGCTTTCTCCACAAATTAAAACAGCAAATACAAACAAACATCAAATCAACTGAGTAAGCTTGTCAATTGGCTCTTGAAGTGTGTATGTTGCCTTGACATACATATATTATGATAAGCAATGTATTTTAAGGTGTAAAGGCTAATAACATGGCTGTGCATCTATCAAATCAAGACCTTAACAGTATTTTAATTTCATTTCTTTATTCAATATAAGATTAAAATCAATTAAAGACTTTAAGTAAGATCCTAGATAAATACAAATATAAACATCTGAACATAAATGAGATGTACCAGTATTATGATTATTTTTAGACAATAATCATAGGTATGATTTTTTGAGTGTTGAAAGGTTGTCACTAAAATGTGGCTATAATATTCCATTAGGCACCTACCATATGTTTTGGAGGGATGGATGGGGAGGGTTAAGTTGTCACTTTTTTGGTACATGCATAATTCAAATGATACTGCAAATTTTCAATGCATAAAATGCTCCAATTATGTTAAAGCCCAGGTTGCTCCTCCCTCAGGCAAACTTAATTCTATGTTTGTTTTAAAGTTCAGTTTAATTCAGCTAAAAGCATGAAACATGTGAAACAATTGCAGATAGAATGCATGAAATTAATTCTTTACCACCCAAATCATAGTATAATTTACCTTATTTCTCTAATTTTTTTTTTTGACAGGTTGTAGAAGAAGCCTACAGAGTACTGAAGCCTGGGGGAAGATTTATGTGCTTAGAATTCAGTGAAGTCAAAAATCCATTGCTAAGAAGGTTAGTAGATATGCAATCTGTTTAAAATATTGCAAAAAAAAGTCATCAAAATATGACCTCTAATGGAAAGTCTTAGAATCTTAATTAAGTGACAAACAAATCTTTTTTGTACAAGGTACAATTTCCAGAAATAACAAGTTTTCTTAGACTGAATAATTTGTTTTATTATGATTTTGACATTATACACATCATCAAACCTAGGGAAGTATATCTAAATATACACAAAACATAGATATCAACAGATGTCATATTGTTTTAAATATTTGAGAAATAAATCAAAACATTTGTTGTTCCATTTTGAAATGAATGCTATTTGGGTATAGTTGCAAACTTTTTTTTTTTATGATTCAAATATGAATTAAAATTAAATTGGTGGAACTATATAGTAAATAGGGATACATCTACAAATTAACACAGAATGGAAACTTTTGTCTCACTCTAGAATAGAAATAAATAATGGTAAAAAAAAAGTGTTAAAAAAGATGCAATTTGGGTACCCTCACATTGTCATTATAGTAGCGTTGTAACCAAAAGAAGAAAAAAATTGTTGCCATTTTTTACCATATATTTTTCAAAACATGCAAATTCTTCTCTTTTGTCAGATTTCAAAAGATAATATCAATCAAATATTGCAAAAGATTTAGTTTTGTAATTTATTATTGTGATATATTCAAAGCTATCTTGATTTCAGCTTGTATGACAACTATTCATTTCAAGTAATACCAGTAATGGGACAAGTTTTAGCTAGAGACTGGAAATCTTATCAGTATCTAGTGGAGAGTATACGACAGTTTCCTAATCAGGTAAATATATTTCTCTAATTCTATCGAAATATATCCCTTTCCGAACCAATTGTATAAACAAATTTAATCAATGTGTGGTTTCCGGTGATCTCAGAAGATGATTTGCTGAGGCAAAGGGTCATAACCTTTCTCAGCTCCCTGAATAGACCACTTTTGAGTTCATCCGTCACACGTCATTTACCAGATAGAGGGGGTCGCCTGTATCCCTGCACTATTTACGTTCATCAAGCGTCTTAGTGATCGTCATTGTGCAGGATAAACTAGAAATAATGGATGTTCTGTAGGTACTTAATGACAATTCCCTAATGACAGCAATGCTGATTGTCAATTTTGAGAATTCAATTTGCCGAATAATTCGTACAATATAGAATTATAGTTTTCCAACCACTCGCTCAACATTGAATGGAAGTGACGACGCCCCTAAACGCACAAATGTCGTTCACTAAAACCAGAGTTTTTGACGGAAATGCATCGAACTCGAAAGTTGTCTATTGATCAAAATGTTCTAACAGGTGTTAATGAAATTGACAACTTCGTGGAAAGTGGAAGGCACTCGAAGGGGATTTTGTTTAGAAAAGAAGAAATATTATCTTTTAATCATTAGAGAAACAGATTATTACATAGTAACGCGTGGATTATCAGATTTATCCAATCTCGATAGTTAAATTATCCATTTTAACTATCTCGATTGGATAAATCCAATAATCCACTTGTATGAATGTAATAATCTATATATACATATATGTACTCATCAGTAATGTTGTTTTTTGATATTGCACTTTTTTGTTCTATCACTTTGTTGCCCAGGAAAGAGACCACAATCTTATGATTAAATTGTATTGTGTTAATTCAGCAATGACAGCAACAGAGTAAACTATTTGTATAAAGCTTATGTTCGACATTTTTTGTCTAGCTTATTTTCCTTATCCACTAACTGGACCATGTAAATGAAGTAAAGGATAAGGAAAATACTGTGACTACCTAAATTCTTATAGTCTTGTTTTTTAACACAATTTTTTTTTTTTACTTATTATGGGTAAAAGAATTACAGAGAACAATGTTAAGGTATGCATGTCTATCAGACAGGTTTCAGTGAAACAAAGGTAAATCATTTGATTGACTGATTTGATCCTCAAAAACTCATTCTTGTACAGGTAAAAAAACATGATTATCATATATCATGTGTATTTTTACCCTACAATATTAGACCTAGTTTGCTATCTAATGATATTCATATTTATGTTAATATTGCTTATATGTCCATCGGCAGTCTTCGGATGTCAACTTGATATATAATTAGAAGGTGTCTAGACTAAAAAAAAAAAAAAAAGATCATACATATTATATTACCTTCTAATTGTTTATTTTAGACTTTCTATAATTTGGATATATGTTTTAGTATGTTTTAAATGAAAATGAGAATTTAAGTCAAATCAGTTAACATGAATTTGATAGCCAACAATCCTTTAAATAATGACATTTTTCTTTTGTAGGAAGATTTCAGTGACATTATCAGAAATGCTGGATTTAGGATGGTATCATACGAAAATTTAACTTTTGGTGTAGCTGCAATTCATTCTGGATTTAAACTGTGATATAACAACAATAAAATGAACATACCTGTATTTATAAAAAAGTATAGGGAACATAGTAATAAATTATTCTATCAGTAAAAATATACATGGTTTTACTGCTTATAACAGACAAATTTTGTATTTTTATGGTTGATTGACTTTTGATCATTTTGAAAGTAATTATAAATGATAGCCGAAATGTAAATAAATTAGTTATAAAGAAAAAACATTGGTCTTCTAATGTGACTGTTTAAAAGCAAAATAGAACCCTTTTTAAAGTATTCATAATTGTCATTTACAATTGTATATTCAGTTGAAGCACTGGCGGATCCAGAAATTTTCATAAGTGGGGGTCCACTGACTGCCTAAGAAGGGGCCCGCTCCAGTCACGCTTCAGTGATTCCCTATATAAGCAACCAAATTATTTCCCAAAAAGGGGGGGGCCCGGGCCAGCTGCCCCCCCTTTAATCCGCCTCTGTGAAGTTTGCAGAAATATGAACAAACTATGGCCTGTTCTTAGAGGAAAAAACTAGAGCTCTACATGCTAGTGACAAAATTTCAACATTTCAGTTTTATTTGATTATCAAACAATCTTGATTCTTATTATTCTATTACTGGTTTTAACCTAATATACAAATTTAATGGGCAAACTGGATCCCTTTATATTTGAACTTGCCTACTTGAAATTGTACACATATTTTTGTTTTCTGTAAAAATAAGAGGTATGATCGACAATGAGAAACTCTCCACCACAAACCAAATGAGGTAGAATTTAGCAACATATGTTACTACAACCTTTAACAATGATCAAAACCCATAAGACATAGCAAGCTATAAAAGGTTCTGAAATGAAAAATGTAAACCAATTTAAATGTAAAAACCAACATTCAATATAAAAAAAAGAAGATGTGGTATGATTGCCAATGAGACAACTGTCCACAAGAGACCAAAATTCAGAATATGTGAATTATTTTACAGCAAAGAGTTGGAAAAAAAGATTTTCTATTGCAGGAAATTCCTGTTTGTATGAAATTTCAAATAATTATTTGTTTAATTCATGCATTATGTTTATAATAAAAGAGTATCTTCTTTTCACTACCAACCAAATCTTAAGACTTGATGACAGCTGACTAATATCAATAGATAATGATTTTATATTTGGTTTGAGGATTTATAATGTTTAGTTGTAGCTATTTCATAATGATATTCTTCAGGTAAATTTTTGACAATAGTGTTATTAAGGCCAATTATATAAAAATAAGAAGATGTGGAATGATAGCCAATGAGACAACTCTCCACAAGAGACCAAATAACAAAGAAATTAACAACTATAGGTCACATACTGTCTACAGCCTTCAATAAAGAGCAAAGCCAATAACCTGTAACTATGCCAATTCATGAGCTGATTACCCATTATGTCTATTTGGTGAAGTAGCTGCATTGCTGATTTTAAACAACAAGAGGAATTAGGTCGGTCTTGGTAGATATTATTCACTCATCTGGCCTAAAAGGCTTTTGTCATTACTTTCAGTCTGTCATCGTTGTCATCTGTCAGTCATTTGAAAAAAAAATTATCTTCTTATCTTAATTTACTTTGCCAAATGTTACTAATCTTTACCTTAATGTTCCTTAGGTTATCTAGTTTTAAGAGTATTATTTAGGATTTAATCCATCAACAAACATGACAGCTGTTGCTAAAAACAGAACATTGGGGTAAAATGCAATCTATGGTTTCTACTTAAAAAACTTAAGAAGTTAGAACAATACAGACAGAGGGTAAAAATGATCAACAGGTCAATCTCATTTATAATTTTTCTCCTGAATTGTAAATTTCTAGAAAATGACAGTTTTTTATACGACCGGAAAAATTGAAAATTTTTTGGTCGTATATTGGTATCACGTTGTTGTCGTCGTCGTCATCCGATACTTTTGGTTTTTGCACTATAACTTTAGTTTAAGTAAATAGAAATCTATGAAATTTAAAAGCAAGGTTAATGAACACAAAAGGAAGGTTGGGATTGATTTTGGAAGTTTTGGTCCTAATATTTAGGAATTAGGGGCCAAAAAGGGCCCAAATAAGCATATTCTTGGTTTTCTAACTATAACTTTAGTTAAAGTAAAAAGAAATCTGTGAAATTTTGACACAAGGTTTATGACCACAAAAGGAAGGTTGAGATTGATTTTGGGAGTTTTGGTTCCAACAGTTTCGGAATTAGGGGCCAAAAAAAAAGGCCCAAATAAGCATTATTCTTGGTTTTCGCACAATAACTTTAGTATAAGTAGATAGAAATCAATGAAATTTAAACACAAGGTTTATGAACACAAAAGGAAGGTTGGGATTGATTTTAGGAGTTGAGATCCCAACAGTTTAGGAATTAAGGGCCAAAAAGGGGCTCAAATAAGCATTTTTCTTGGTTTTCACACCAGAACTTAAGTATAAGTAAATAGAAATCTATGAAATTTAAACACAAGGTTTATGACCATAGAAGGAAGGTTGGGATTGATTTTTGGAGTTTTGGTCCCAACAGTTTAGGAATAAGGGGCCCAAAGGGTCCCCAAAATTAAACTTTCTTTGATTTCATCAAAAATTGAATAATTGGGGTTCTTTGATATGCTGAATCTAACTGTGTATGTAGATTCTTACTTTTTGGTCCCGTTTTCAAATTGGTCTACATTAAAGTCCAAAGGGTCCAAAATTAAACTAAGTTTGATTTTTACAAAAATTGAATTCTTGGGCTTCTTTGATATGCTGAATCTAAACATGTATTTAGATTTTTGATTATGGGCCCAGTTTTCAAGTTGGTCCAAATCAGGATTCAAAATTATTATATTAAGTATTGTGCAATAGCAAGAAATTTTCAATTGCACAGTATTGCGCAATAGTAAGAAATATCTAATTGCACAATATTGCACAATAGCAAGAAATTTTCAATTGGAGTTATCTTTCTTTGTCCAGAATAGTAGTTGAATCAACTTAAATCATTGTTTTATACAATATACAATGTATATTCACTTTTACTACCAACTGATAAATTAAAACAATCTTTACCATTCAGTGATAACAAGCACTTTTTTTTACATTTTAATATTTTATGATGTATTTAAATGAGTAGTTATTGTTGCAAACTCCATTAGTAATTTGAATTGAGATCAATTTTGGAATAAGGGAAAGGGGGTGTGAAATAAAAATTGGGGGGGGGGGGGGGGAGGTCAATTTTTCTCATTTCAGATTTAATAAATAAAAAGAAAATTTCTTCACACATTTTTTTGAGGGGATTAATATTCAACAGCATAGTGAATAGCTCAAAGGCAAAAAACAAATTTTAAGTTTATTAGACCACATTCATTCTGTGTCAGAAACCTATGCTGTGTCAACTATTTAATCACAATCCAAATTTAGAGCTGAATCCAGCTTGAATGTTGTGTCCATACTTGCCCCAACCGTTCAGGGTTCAACTTATGCGGTCGTATAAAGCTGCACCCTGCGGAGCATCTGGTTGGCTTTTTCCTTAAAAACTAAATCAGTTAGAGAAAATCTGACAGAATTCAATAGAACAGCAGGTCGAGGTCTATCTCATATTTAATTTCAGAAAATTGGGCAATCCATTTTGGAGTTATTACATGAAATGTCATTTTTTTGCAATTTCGTTTTAAAAAAGATTGATTATTATCTTGTAAACTATTAGGGGGAGAAATTTCAAACATTAAAAATGACCTTACAATTAAATTTACTAATAAGTCAATGTGGTTGAAACCATTAGAAGTTATTAACCTTGAAAGACTATCTTTATCTACTTATTGGAGATACTTCAAGTGTGGACACAGATCAGTGTGGATAGTAATTGTTAAATTTTTAGTTTAAAACAATATTTTATTCAAATAAATTTAATTGGATTGGGCAACAGGCATAGCCTATGTAAGCCCTCTCCACAAAACAAGGTACAATATATTACATTCTAACAAAGCAACACATACACAAACATAAAGACAAAACAGAATTAATTTTTCAAAAATACCTCTTAGCTGACTGGAATGATATTTCAAATAGTTAACTCAGATCAAAAGTATGACTATTTTAAAATGCTTCAAATGTTAACTCAGAAAAATTATGAAAAAATAAATTATGAAAAAAAAAGTCTAGTATTCTAGGTTGTATACTCATTTTTTAGTGTTATCATCATCAGCGAGTTTATGTATTAGTGGTGCCCCCCTACAAATGTGGTTTGAGCTATTTATGTGTCTTTCACAAAGGGTTCTACCGGGTATGTTAAACAGTGTTCAACTGTGACGGTCATCTTACCTTTTTTGTAGATAACTGGAAACAAAAGCTCAAAATTGCCGTTGTGCAGGGTTCGACATAAGTTTTTTCTGTTTGCCCTTTTTGCAAGTCCCCATCCTAAAACAACCTTTTTTTAAAATCTTACTTTCTTATTGAATTTCATTACTGCCATTAACAGACGTTAAATGAAGTATGTCTTTGTTTTTCTGCCCAAAAAAAACCACTTTCCTAGAGTAAGCTACTGTGTCATCTTATATGAGATCAGCCCAGGATTGTTATAAGGAACATAAAGTGTGCTCTCTATTCAAACTTGTCCAAGGTCAATGTGCTCTACCTGGGATATACAATGCATACCATGATCCATCTCTTGTATATTTTCATTGCTGATCTTCGAGAAAGCTCAACAATTAAATTGTGTTCAGCGAAGGTCGTCACTTAGAATTTTTGATTTGGCAACAATAACTCAAAATTTGTTAAATGCTATCTATGGATATTTTTTTACAATTTTTTAAATAAAAATGCAAAGAAGTTCAAAGATATTTACAATTTCATGTAATCAGAGTACATTTTAACCCTTGCAACTATAAATTTCAGTTCAACAGCATAAAAAAGTTATTAAGTACCTACAAATATGAAAATTCATGTCAATTTTGGTTTTAGTTGGCAAGAAGGATTATGCATAAGACTAAACTGAGAAAAGTTTCCAGACGATTAATCAAAGTATCATGGTGATACCCCCACGTGACCCTTTGTTGCAGATACTATAACATACATAGAGAATATTTAGGGACAAAAATATTCAACAAAATAAGATATCCAAGTAAATCAAAATAGCTGAAATTATCAATTATTGTCCTTTGTAAGATGATTTTTACCCATTTTTGCGGAAATCATATTTAACATTTTTTGCGGAAATTATAATGAAGAAACTGTAAATAGTTAAAATGTTCAGCAAAACAAACACAGAAAAATCAGACCTACAAAATAGTCAAATTATGGCCGAAATCATAATTAAGTCGATCCTTATAAAAGTTATGGCCCTTGAAAGATAGTTTTTGCATACATTTTTTTTGCAGAAACCATAAGAGAAACAAAAACGATGTTCAGCACAAGAAGAAAAAGCCATGATATACATATAAGTCAACATTTCCGAAATTTTCAAATGATTCCTTGCATTCGTTATTTCACCTGATAAACGTTCGGTCCCTATCCAACATTCCTTCGTTTTCAACCACCAGTAGAAATATCCTTCATCCAATTCAAATTTCAACCCTCTTTAAACAAAATTTGTTAATTTGTTTTTGTTTTCAATTTGCATGGAATATTTTCCACTAAAAATAGAGATTAACCATGTCCTCTTGTGTCAATATCGCCCATACACATTAAATTTTCAGATATCTATAATACTAAAATAAGATAATTAATATTGCCAATAATTAACAAGTTCCAGGTCGAATCCGATACCGATACCAATAGTATATTCAACTGTTACATATTACCTTATCTGTACGTTCCGCATTTGACAGGCGCACCACCAAACGGTGTATTTAGGATTTTGCTACATACACGGGTCATAATCAAAGGGCTAACACTACTAAATTCAATCATTGTCAAATTGTTCCCTATTGTTGTTTTATTCAGCAATCAGCAAGACTTTCTAAGATAACTAATAAAGGACAATGCTGTTGATTAAAACATACTCCATTCCTGGATAGCCAGGACCTTTTGCTTTCTAAATAATTAATATTACCAATAATTGATAAGTTCCAGGTCTACGGGTTCAAACAGAAAGATTTGAAAGCAGAGAAAACTGTGTATCTTATAATCGACGTGACTTTATCAGATGACAATACCAATTACTAAAATAAGGCCTTAGGCATAGTCACGGGTGTGTACTTGTGTAACTAATATAGGTAAATGTTTCTATACGTGTATGGATTCACTATGCAATCCTGGATATTATGTTAGTTTTTTGTTTTTCTCCGTATATAAGAAAATAGCCATCCATTCGAAAATCTAAAAAGGTAAGCCGAAAAAAAGGCATTTCCCCTATATACCTAAGTAAATTTGTCGCCAAAATTGACGTTTTCCTATGAAAATTACAAAAAAACAAAAATGGTGACCCCCATTTTTTATTACATATTCCGATGTAACTCGATTCAAGAGGGGGGGGGGTAGGAGGGGTCCTGATCCCGAAATCCCGGGCTTAAAAACACGAAATCCCGAGGTCCCGAATTTAAATAAAGTTAATCCCGACATCCCGAAATCCGAAAAAAAAGAATTCCCGGATCCCGAAAGGGTTCATCCCGAAATCCCGAGCTTAAAAACACCCGATCCCGGAGTCCTGGTAAAGGTCCTATCCCCCCTCATTCAAAGTACACGTATGCCAAAAATTTTGGAAATCGGGAGATATGCCATTCGGTATCGTGTTACCTTAAGCAGATATATAAGTAAACAATGTTTTTGTCTGTAAAATATTTACAAAGTTACATTTTCAGGGCCCTGTACAGGGTTCAAGTGACCATGAATCATTGCATGATTATTTGAGCTTTTGCTGCAAGAGTTTATGCTACATAAAACAATTTTCAGTACAATTTTTATAAAATTAAATTTCCTGGATTTATTTCGTTTTATCAGTGAATCAAAATTCCAACTAAATCAAGTCTTCAGTCTTGAAAATGTAAAAAAAAACTATAACTTGTGACACTACCATGCAAGAACCGTTATATGTTAGGTCCCGTCACTGTGATAATGGCCACCTGGATCCGCCTGTGTCATGCTGTCTTCAAAATTAAAAAAAATTGAGTTACGGAGTTCTTTTCTATCTTAAGGTTGTTTAGTTGTGGGGAAGTTAGTGATAAAAAAAAAAAGATTGAGAAACGATTGAAGATATATATGGATATTAATAAACTGATATGAGATCCAAAGAACTTGCTTGGCCCGCGATTCATTGTAATTAATATTAATACTATTTTACTATCCAACCTGACGGAAGACCCCTGTTCTTCCTCCATAAAGATAATAAGCAGCAATCATGAAAACATAGGTCGCAAAGATACTACACATCATACAAAAAAAATACAAAATCGAATACAAAATTTCAAGCCTAGCAACTATTATGAGTGGGTCGATGCCACTGCTGCCTGGTGGAGTTATAAAAGTACCGTGACGTAAATGTATTTAAAGTTGGCATTTATCATACATAATCATAACAGTCATAACATGAGCTCTAGTGGGCTATTGGTACTTTACGGAACGGAACGGAACGGAACGGAATTTCATTTAAGGTATCCAAAGGGGGCATTTATCAAAATTTCGAAAAATCTTTAAAACAAAACAAACTTTAAAATTTCTGTGTTTTACGGTTTTCCATATACAAATAACACAAATGTATACTTAATCTCATCTTCACAGGTGAAATGTGTAATAATGTATAACATCGGGAAATATTCTGTAGATGAATATGTCGCCGGGATTGTCGTGATAAATTATCATGAAATTAACGCATTTGCAAGTCATGCATTATGATATCTAGACTGACCTCACGTCGTCCTTGATTAGAGACAGTGATCAAGTTGAATCTGATTTAAACTTTTTAATTTATTTTCCGTTCCGTTCCGTTCCGCAAAGTACCAATTGCTCTGAGGAATTGGTATTTAACGGAAAAAACGGAAACAGACATCTGTAATGTAATAAAAGCAGTATGATAACAAAAATTGTCTGACACCTCTTTTTGCATGAGTGGTATGTGTTTTAGATAGCATTTTCGACTTGATCAATAATAATAAAAAATTAACACAAAGGCAGGTTACACAAAAAGTCTTTCTCCTTCCATCGGTAATTATATTTTAAAAAAGAGGCCTTCAACAGCCCGTTCCGACGATGATTAGAGACAGTGATCAAGTTGAATCTGATTTAAACTTTTTAATTTATTTTTCCGTTCCGTTCCGTTCCGCAAAGTACCAATTGCTCTGAGGAATTGGTATTTAACGGAAAAAACGGAAACAGACAGCTTTAATGTAATTAAAGCAGTATGATAACAAAAATTGTCTGACACCTCTTTTTGCATGAGTGGTATGTGTTTTAGATAGCATTTTCGACTTGATCAATAATAAAAAATTTAACACAAAGGCAGGTTACACAAAAAGTCTTTCTCCTTCCATCGGTAATTATATTTTAAAAAAGAGGCCTTCAACAGCCCGTTCCGACGATGATTAGAGACAGTGATCAAGTTGAATCTGATTTAAACTTTTTAATTTATTTTTCCGTTCCGCAAAGTACCAATTGCTCTGAGGAATTGGTATTTAACGGAAAAAACGGAAACAGACATCTTTAATGTAATTAAAGCAGTATGATAAAAAAAAACCAGGTTACACAAAAAGTCTTTCTCCTTCCATCGGTAATTATATTTTAAAAAAGAGGCCTTCAACAGCCCGTTTTTGCATGAGTGGTAAGTGTTTTAGATAGCATTTCGACTGGATCAATATTTAAATAAACAGCTGCGCCATGAGCGCATGATACGTCCGTCGTCTTGTGAAAAAAACATTTTAATGTAAGTGCGGTTCTACCCACACATCAATTAGAATGAAAATGACCTTTATTTTACACATGAGGAATGTCAGGGAATGAAACTGTACGTGTATTGCTTGGCCGCTCAAGTCCTCTTGATTTATAACGGATTAAGAAACAAATTGAAAACATGTAAGATTATTTGCAAAATTAATTGCATACATTTAATTCACTGTCCGTGTCACTGCTAGTCATGATAGCCCTACGATACAAACATTTCACTAGATTTTTTTCGGGACAAACTAACATGTAAATCAAAGAATTTCAAAGAAAACGTTGTCGGATAAGTCCGAAAATTAATAAGTGCGCTTAGACTAAGAATGTTTTAAGGGTTTTATCAAACGAAGTTATGGGAAAGAAAAGAACGAAAATAGAATGCTTTTTGATACACTCTTAAAAGGACCCTTAATGCATTCTTTGTGTAATCGTAAACTATGACTTACGAAGACTTTAAGGGAAGTTTCTTGTTACCGCGGGCCCCTGTATCATGAAAACCTATCTTAAGTTTCATTTAAGAGAAAAAGATTTACAAGAAGATTACGATGGTGATAAGAGAGTATCTGCAATCCCCTCGTGGGTTATCTTAACAATTTAACGGCTATCTTAGTATACACTTACGATAACTAGTTAAGATAGCCCTATTATCGACTTCGAAGTAACCGTCTTTGATTTCTAAGAGAATATTAGTATTTGCGGCAAAATCGGTGTTAAAACTAAAGTCGTCTACTGTATGTGTTTAAAAGAATGCTAAATATATACTATGATTCGTTTTTTGTTGCAGACTCTACATCGACTGTCAAGTAAAGCCCTGTTTAATGCTCCTTTCTGGCATAGATAATAAACGAATATTCAAGTTAAAAAATTCTATTCTTCAAAAACACATCTACATGGAATGATAACAATAAATCAAGAGAACAAATCAACTAACATATCATACAAATACGGAATGCAATCCGCAATACGAAAAACCCCATAACTGGTTAAGGCGAGATAACTCTCTTAAAAGGATGTTATCTTTACCAAACGTCTTGACCATACCAAACTGACATATAACACCTGTTCATTGATAATTTGTATTATTCTATGTATTTTTTGTGATTTTGTCCCATGTACATTTTACTTCATAACTCTTTATTAACATACTGTTTGTAGATTTTTTTTACTGATATGGAATAATACGTATCAGTATTACCACCGTAGGTATAGTGTCCGGTTGAGATCGTGTTTTTTCGAGTGATTTGATCGGGTTTTTTCGAGAGCGTCCAGTTTTTTTCGAGAGATTATGACTAAAAATGTAAACAAACAGACATGTTTTCCTTTAACACGTAAAATAAATGCTTAAACTAAATTTACAAGATCAAACAAGTTAAGTAAGTATATGTGATGAAAGGATGTTGCCAACCATACATACTTTCAGTGGGATTTCCAGTGAAACTAGAACAATAGAAAAGTCACTCTTCTTATGAAAGAGATAGAAAAGGTCTAAAAACAGGAGAGACAATTTACGCATAAAACCCGATATGCATAGGGATGAATATCTCTTAAAACACAAAACCATTATATAACTTTTATACAACCACTATAAATAAAGTATATGTTAAAGCTAAATGTGTTAATATATGATTAGTTAATTGCCAAACATGCTGTAAATTGAACAACCTATTGTTCAACATAGGGGTGTGTAAAAAACTGCCACATTTGACTGCATATTTTTTTTTTTTTTTGAAAAAAATATATATCAAACCTTAATAATGTAGCTTTCTGGGTATCCAATTTTTAACGTGTTCCGAAATGTAGTTTCGTCACATGAATTTTTCAAAGTTGTGTCATTTTGCCTATATGAATGTCGGTAAATTCGTATGATCGAGCACACCGACAAGTATATCGTTGGGACAACTCGATATAATGTAATCAATATACGTGAAAGATTACCTAATGTGAAGTTTATCAAAATCATCATAACATAATTGATCAACACATTATGTTTGAACAACATGAGTCCTACAATATAAGATTTAAAGGTGCATATCATTTACATTCAACGTTTTTATTGGATTTTTTTTACTACAATGTAACCTCGAGGTTCAACGTTGATAGTTAAAAAAAAAATCCCAGAATTTTTTTGAATGATATTGTAAATGATATGAACCTTCGAATTCTTATAACATCGGAATAGAAAATATGTGATCCGAATTAACCATGCACGTGTGTTACAGAAGATTATGAACTTTTATGATTTAAGGGTTTTTCTTAAACAATATTATGATCCCAAATTTGATGAATTTTGTTGGCAATACTTTAATATACACACTACATATAACAAAGTATATATTAAATCTCAATGTATTATTATTAGGAAAAATGTTTGACTCTGTAAAAAAAAATCTCCCCCCTCCCCCGTATTACATGTAATGGTTTAAACCTAAAGGATTCGCACTAACTGCCCAAAAGGGGTCCGCTCCAGTCTTGAATCAGTGATTTTGTTTATCATAAACAAAATATTGTCTCACACTGAAAGGGGCAGTCGGGCAACATGCACAGCACGGATTGTCAAAACAACTAAGATTTACAAAAATGATTACAAACAAAAACCATCAGTTGGACAATCTTACTGGAATCTGATTATCTCTACTGATAAATAATGCAACACTAATGACACATTTAAGTTTTGGAATGATTTTATTCACAAAGAATGTTTCTCATTGGTATACATTTCTATGCTCTTGTCTTTTCAGAGTTTATATTGGAAATTAAAAATTGCTGCATGAAAGACACTAGCTCCACATTCCTATGCATATGATTTTATATGTATGAGAATCATTCCATAAAATATCCGTTTGATATCCTTTCAATGCATGACACTGTCTAGTGGTTTTTCTGCCACAATTACAAGGAAAACCTGGCTAAACTTGTGCTAAATCAAACACTTTTAAAATCTTACATCGCTATTGATGTTAAGCAATTATTTAAAGGGCCATCCGGAACTGTTGGGTTTTATGACAGTCTTCCTTCCATACACACCATCGCTGCAAAATAATTTGAACATTCAATTAGATGATTATAATATTATTTGGCAATCCAAAGAGAACCTGAAAACATCAGACCACAATAAACAGAGACCCCAAAAAAAGCCAATTTTACTTTACAATGAAATTGAAAAAGTAGTTAGTTACATGTCAAATCATCTTTTGGCTGTCGACAAAAAATAAATAAAATCTAAATTTCGTAGCATTTTACCCCCCCCCCCCCCCCCCCCTTTTTTCTTAACTGAATTTGTTCAAGGTATGGTGGTTTTACCCCTTTTCAGATTTCAGTATGTCATGTTGTATATCTTTTATAAATTAGATGAATTTCTAGCAAGTTTCTACGATATTCTTTATCATTTGACAAAATACTATGCATCTGAATTAAATTGTTTACTTTTTGAAAAAGCGCGCCTTCTTTTACTTTAATTTACTTCCCTTTATTTCACATAGCAACAAATATTAAAAACTGCCACATTTGACTGCATATCAATTTTTTTTCCCCAAAAAAATATATGTCAAGCAGCATAATTAACTTTACAAATTGGGAGAAAATCAAGATGTTCCGACTATAGGTTAGTATTAAAAAAAAATAATGAAAGGTTGGCATGATTCCAGGTTTGAACCCTGACGACACTTAAAATCGAAAATTCACTTATTTACCTATCATATGGAGATACGATGATGTGATAAACTTAACAATTAATAATTTACCTGGTGCATTATCATATTCACATTACGTTGACACGTCTCAGTTCGTCTGTGTTAGCTCATTTCAAGCTCGTAAACAATGTACACCATTTTCCGCTATTCTTTACCGATTACCTCTAGTCAGAAGAGCCCACTGTTTACAGGGGCGATAATATTTTGTCACCAGTTCACGCACTGCTTTGCAGTTAAAAAAGTTTGATTTGGCCTTATGATGCTTTTATGCCAAAATATAGAAAAAAGCAATTTCTATACACATACCAATGCAAATTTCAAAGAGCATGCACACATGATGTCTTTATATCCTTACATTTACATATGCTATAACAAAAGTTTTAGTTATTGTAATTAAAAGGCAATTTTAAGGGTATATTCATTTCCATCTGTCCAAGTTTTTTCGAGAGCAGTTCGGGTTTTTTCGAGAACAGTTCAGGTTTTTCGAGAGATAAACCAATTTCTTACGGTTTAAAATGTGCTATTTAAGTACATTTGAGTTTAAAAACGAATGAAAAGTCATCGGTTCTTTCAAAGTTTATAACTAATGCATTACAGCAGTTTGATAATGTTGCATAAGCACATACATTTCATAAAAAAAACCATAATTTATTTCTATATATTGTTGTTTTGCATTATGAATTGCATGGACACCGGTATGCTTTATACCTATATTATTTGGATTAATCAAATCTACCTATGTCTATAGAAAAAAAATTTCACATCATACATGATCACTGTATTCAAAGGACACTGGTTAACGTATGGTTAGATCAATCAAACATATTGCCATCCCTGTTATTGAAATGACGGAACTAAGCTAGCATGCTGATGTCCAGATAAACATATTGCATAGATCCAAATATACGTATATCGATATGGAATTTATGTGATTTAAAAAATCTACATTTTAGAGTGCCATGGATTTTAAGCTGAAACTATTCGTAATTTGAACAATCGTTTTGTGGGCACGGTCAAATTTGATTGATATTTAAGTACGCATTGCTTTTGCGCCAATTCTTAAAAGTTGTAGTTTTTCATTTGCGCCAAAAAATAAATATTGCTTCTGCGCCATTGTGCAGGTAAACTAATTAAAAAGTGAAAATATAGAAAATTTAAACAATATCTACGGACACACCAGCTGTCGTCAGGAGATAGGAGAAAAAAAAAAACAGATTAAATACGGAATGCACCTCTAGAACCGAAATTTCCCGCTGATATTATAGTAAGACCTTTGCCTATAGGTTTTGTAACAGAACAGACTTTTAGTTTTTATAAATACTTTGATTAACAGCAGTTATTATTGTGGTTTTATGACTTTTAAGGAGTTACCATTTTTTATAGTGCTTTGATAAATCCGAAAATGTTTTAACAATTTGCAAACATTTTTTTATTATAGTGTAAACCAGTGTTTAGTGCTCATATTTTTATAAAGATATATTTTAAACATATGTTTTAATATTTATGAGACCTTGTTTCTAATATAAAATTGAGAATGGAAATGGGGATCACTGTTTCTTATCATCTTCGGAAGGCCCCTTTTTTAATTTATAATTACCAATGGAAGTAGAAAGACCTTTTGTCTAACCTGTCTTTGTGATATTTTTTATACGTCCGTCAATTTTGACGGGACGTATTATGGTATACAAATGTCCAGTGTCCGTCCGTCCGTCCGTCCGTCCGTCCGTCCGTCCGTCCGTCCGTCTGTCCGTCTGTCCGGTGTAAACATGTCGCACCGTAACTTGAGAACGACTTATCCAAATTTCATGAAACTTAACATAGTTGTTTCTTATGATGGTCAAATGATCTGTATACTTTTTTGTGAAAATAAGATTACAACTTTTTGAGTTATGGCACTTTGTAACTAAAACAGGGGTGTGTTTTTTTCACATGTCGCACCGTATCTCAAAAACGATTCTTGATCATGGCTTAAAACTTTAAATGCTTCTTAGTTATATTAATCTTAATATCTGTATACTTTTTGGTGATGATTCAAAATTTCATTTTTGAGTTATTGAGTATTTTGTAAAATAAAAAGGGGGGGGGGGGGGGTTACATGTCGCACCATATCTCAAAAACGATTTATGATTATTGCTTAAAACTTTACACACTTCTTTGTTATATTAATCTAAAGATCTGTATACTTTTTGGTGATGATTCATTTTTATATTTTCGAGTTATTGAGTTTTTTTGTAAAAAAAGAGATTTTTTTTTCACATGTTGAGCTGTATCTCTATTGCTTAAAACTTAACAGGCTAATGTTGCGTCGGGTTTCCAAATACATCTTGTACAATCTTCCTATTGAGCGGGAATAAGGAATGAGTCAGGATATACTAAGCATGACATCCTGTACAACCCTGTGTTATTCAAAAAAGATTTATGTTTTTTCACAAGACGACGGGCGTATCATGCGCTCATGGCGCAGCTGTTTATCTAAATATTGATCAAGTCGAAATGTTATCTAAAACACTTACCACTCATTCAAAAAAGAAGGGTCTGACTTGTTTTTATCATACTGCTTTTATTACATTATAGATGTCTGTTTCCGTTGATTCCGTTAAATACCAATTCCTCAGAACAATTGGTACTTTGCGGAACGGAAAAATAAATTAAAAAGTTTAAATCAGAGTCAACTTGATCACTGTCTCTAATCATCGTCGGAACGGGCTGTTGAAGGCCTCTTTTTTAAAATATAATTACCGATGGAAGGAGAAAGACTTTTTGTGTAACCTGCCTTTGTGTTAATTTTTTTTTATTATTGATCAAGTCGAAAATGCTATCTAAAACACATACCACTCATGCAAAAAGAGGTGTCAGACAATTTTTGTTATCATACTGCTTTTATTACATTACAGATGTCTGTTTCCGTTTTTTCCGTTAAATACCAATTCCTCAGAGCAATTGGTACTTTGCGGAACGGAACGGAACGGAAAAATAAATTAAAAAGTTTAAATCAGATTCAACTTGATCACTGTCTCTAATCATCGTCGGAACGGGCTGTTGAAGGCCTCTTTTTTAAAATATAATTACCGATGGAAGGAGAAAGACTTTTTGTGTAACCTGCCTTTGTGTTAATTTTTTATTATTATTGATCAAGTCGAAAATGCTATCTAAAACACATACCACTCATGCAAAAAGAGGTGTCAGACAATTTTTGTTATCATACTGCTTTTATTACATTACAGATGTCTGTTTCCGTTTTTTCCGTTAAATACCAATTCCTCAGAGCAATTGGTACTTTGCGGAACGGAACGGAACGGAAAATAAATTAAAAAGTTTAAATCAGATTCAACTTGATCACTGTCTCTAATCAAGGACGACGTGAGGTCAGTCTAGATATCATAATGCATGACTTGCAAATGCGTTAATTTCATGATAATTTATCACGACAATCCCGGCGACATATTCATCTACAGAATATTTCCCGATGTTATACATTATTACACATTTCACCTGTGAAGATGAGATTAAGTATACATTTGTGTTATTTGTATATGGAAAACCGTAAAACACAGAAATTTTAAAGTTTGTTTTGTTTTAAAGATTTTTCGAAATTTTGATAAATGCCCCCTTTGGATACCTTAAATGAAATTCCGTTCCGTTCCGTAAAGTACCAATAGCCATCTAGTGATTATCATTTATTGATATTAAAAAAATGATTTTTCACTATCAAAAAAATGATTTTTCACTATCAAAAAAATGATTTTTCAATATTAAAAAAAGATTTTTGTCATAAATAAATGATTTTTAATAATAATAAATGAGTTTTCAATATTACATTCGATTTCATTGAGTGAGTATGGAAAGGTTAAATCCTTGGTTAGCTTACCTGTTAGCTGAACCGTGCAGTCATTATTAAGTTTAACATGTTTAATAGGTAAACTATCCTCCTTTAAGAGTAGACTAGTCCGACAGACAACCAATCTATCTGTCTGTAGGACTAGACTACTTCGAAAGAAGTAGTATTATTGTATAGCAATATAATATTTCCCACAGAAAGTAACCAAAAGTTAGCGTGCAATAAATTCTAATATTGCACTAGTGCAATAAATCTTCAAAATTCATGACATCATCAACGACAAAATCTTAGTTTAAACCAATTTTTACTTTTAAATATTATATTGCTATACAATAAAAGGGTTATTGCATGAATATTGGGGAATATTGTCCCTCGTAGAACATATATTGCACTCGCAAGCTCGTGCAATATAAAATTCTACTCGGGACAATATTCCCCAATATTCATGCAATAACCCTATATTACTATACCTTACATGACCTAAATCTCAGAGCTAACCTAATAATGAATTCATGGTTCAGCTAACAAGCAAGCTAACCAAGTTTACTGTCACAGAATGGAAGTTCCTTCATAATATAAGTTCCAAAAAAGAAAAAAATATTCTGGAACACAATTTCCAAAGGAATAAATATATTACAGTATATGTTCCCAACGGAATAAATGGTATAGAATATTTGTTCCAACAGGAATAGATATAATTACAATATTTATAACAAAGTTTCCATTGGAACTTCTGTTAGGTGGAACAAATATATACCTTACCCTACACACTCAATGCAATCGGCTGTAATAAATGAATTATTAATATTTAAAAAAGATACAGGATTTTTGTTTATATAAAACAAGGATTTGTATAGTAAGAACTTACTATACAAATCCTTGTATAAAAGTAGTCACTTTCTGATATAAGGTACGTTGTGGTGCATTTATTTTTACAATATGAATGAGGAAGTTAGTCTTGATCACGTATTCTGCCTCGTTTTAGAAACCAACGCTATCTTTCTTCGCCATTTTTCACAACACGTCAGCCGTAGGAAAAGAAAACGAAGCATGTCTTACGGACGACCATCAAATGATTCCAGAATTTATGTTGGCAATCTCCCACCTGATATAAGAGCTAGAGACATTGAAGATTTATTTTATAAATTTGGACGAATTAACTTTGTTGACTTGAAAACAAGACGAGGGCCCCCTTTTGCCTTTGTTGAATTTGAGGACCCACGGTAAACACTTTGTTTAGTTTATTTAAATTTAAAACTGTCAATATTTTTTCTTGGCAATTTCAAGGTGTAAACCTACTTGTATTGTGGCTGTGCTCATAGCCATATTTACATGTAAAACTGAGTAAGAGAGTATTTACTAATAATAATATTAAAAATCACAGGCACTTGTTTCTATTCATGAAGGTACTGTCTACTGTAGTAATTTTACTGTCAGTCGTCAAATAGTCAGTCTTCACGACAAGTGGCAGCCCAGGCTGGTAAAATTGCTCTTGGCCTGTAAAAATCAGACCTACAGGCCAACAGAATATAACTAAAAATTTTCAAAAATTGAGCTGTGGGCCTGTAGATTTAGCAGTTCAGAGTGAAGACTGAACAGTCATTTTAGGCATCAGTTGGTGTCATTGGTTTTACCGTGATTCGTTCGAAATATCCTTTTATATCGTGAATCGTCAGAGGTCTCATAAAATTATCGTTACCTCAATTGGTAAAAATTTGTCAGAGCAGACCTTCCATCTAAACATGAAACCCTAGAAAATTACAACACTGCCAGCGATATTGTTGGCTTTTTTCAAAACTACCTCTAGTTACCCTTTTTATTGGGAAAATATGCGTCATTTTCATCAAATTGGGAAATTTAAAATCATGAATATGACTGAAACTTCAATTTACAGACCCATTTTCAAGAGTCAAACCCTGCTTTGAAATAAGACCCTGTGATGATACATAAATAGACCCTCAAATGTGCACATATAGTCATTTTAGGCAAGAAAATTGTTTAAATGAGTGTTTTTAAAGGGGCACTAGCTGTCAAATTCATTGTAACCGATTTGACTCAAATTCTCATATTTGGTTTATAACAATGTAAAACATTTATCCAAACTATCAAAAGTCTAAAATAAGCAGTTTACAGAGCATGGGGTAGATAATATATAGGTTCGTTTCGTGTGTATTTTAGTCCAGACGCCATCTAATTAACTATCGATTTGACCTCAGATGACCATATTAGCGATGTAAACAAAAATTAAGATACGAATAGATTAAACCAACACGTGCAATTGCATTTTTATAGGTCTGTTTGATTTTATTTTATAGATTAAAAATAGATGTTTCTCATTGTTTTTAACCATATAAGAATGACTTTATGTGCATCGAATTAGTAATCAAATGATTTACCGTAGTTTCACTTTCATTGTTGACATTCTTTTTCTTTAAATAACCAGTACACGTACAACGCATGCGTTGTCAATCTCTAGCTAGGGGTTAAGGTTCATCATAAGGAATTGAAAAATATGGCCGTGTTTACACCTCCAAAATTACTATGAGTACAGACAAACTGGTACATCCAGGAAAGTTTTAAGGCATGGCAGGAACTAGATATATAAAAGTTATATGAAGTCTTCGTTTCAGAAAATTAAAAACTTACCTGGATTTTGATGTTCATTTTTTTCCAGTCTGCAGAAGATAGCAAAATAAACAAACACCCGAGTTTCATTTGATACGGTCCACTCAGTTACACAGTTTAAACCTGTTAAATAACCTATTGTTTACAGGTGTCTTGTCCATCTATTGTCCATTTAAATCAATACTACTCACAACATTGATTATATGAGTGGAGCTTCTCAATCGTTTTCACTACTTAGTTAATTTTTGCACCTTCTGCAGGAACGAAAAAAAATGGATAGCAAAATCTAGAAAAGTTTATAATTTTCTGAAACATAAAATGCATTTAAAATTTATATATCTAGTTCCTGCCATCCCTTAAAACTGTTGCAGGTGTATAGGTTAGTCTGTACTCAGAGTAAAATTTGGGGTGTAAATACGGCCATTTTAGCCAAAAGGTTATGATGAACCTTAACTTGAAGTTCACATGAATACCGGTTAGAATGATGATGACGTTTTCACTTGCAAGTGAATCAGTCACAGTGTTCCAGCTAGGTTTTCAAAAGGGCAGGGTGCCAATCCTGAAAAAGGGCATTTAACGCGCGATATGATAATATGAAAAGGGCATATTTTAATAAAAGATGTTAATCAAACATTTGTGTTTATTCGTTGAATCACAGGTTATACAAGAACAACATCTTTAGCCCATATAGAACTCTATCTTTCTACTTTTAAGGCTGAAAAACTTGTCAAGCAGCTTGTCACACAAGTTTTTTTTATCATTGCTTGGCACAGTTGAACTTTATATGCAGTATGTTTTGAAAGGAGATCTGTTTCATACTGTTTCTATGGTCTACCACATTTTACCAGTTTCACCTTTCTACCCCTGCTGTGCTTGATGGCAATACAGCACAAAACAGCTGTGCTCAGTAAATTCACAATTTTAGGATATAAAGCAACAGTGAAAAATAGTATCAAAAATAAAGAATACAGAAAAAGATGACCAAGGCACCCTACAAACACTGCTACTAAGACCCTCTTTAACTTTTCCCATAACTCAAAATAAATACCTAAACATATATATTCTTAAGCAAGAAGTATGGAGACACATTTTAGAATATGTAAATGGGTTACTCAATGCTAGGAAAAAAATCAGATTGAGTTATCTTTCTTTATTCGGGTGTGCTCCTTCTTTGGAGGATTATAAACAGTACGTAAATATGATGTAAATATGATCACAATATGGCAGCCGATTTTGTTATTTTCGTATCAAAAATGAAGGCAGTCAATGACAAATACGTCTGAATTTTCTGTTTATTTTACAGAAAACAAGTAAAACAATGTCTTCAACGAGTTTATAATGGTTTTCCAACTTTCTGTCATTACGTTTCTTCCATGAAACTACGGTAAACATCGCAAATTGTGCCCAAGTTGTTGTATGCACATTTCTTCAAAGATAATTGCCGACTGACCGATTCTGTTTGAACGAATTAATGTTGATGATCATTAATGACCCATCCGATAAACGGATTACCTATAACAACAGATTATGACACCAGTTGTAACCATTGATTAGCTTGGGGTGGTAAACAAAGTCATAATCTTTTCCCCAGGTAAAATTTAGTAATTAGCGTATCATATCAATACGCAAATTAATATGCAATCGATCTTCAAAAAAGGCAGGGTGCCCTGGAAACTGTAAAAAGGGCACAGGGCGCCACTCGGAAAAGGGCGGGCGCCGCGCCCTCTGAAAACGGCCTAGCTGGAACACTGAGTCAAAAATTATGTTTAATCGCTTATTTCAACAAAATTAAAGGAAATTGATTGCTAAAAGCAAATTATTATTTCATTATTCCAATTTGATTAATGATTGATCTAAAAAAAAATCATACTTTATTTTTTTATATATATCGTAGCTAGTGCCCCTTTAAGTTTGAATTCATGGACAATTACTTCTGAGACTGCACTGTTTGGGAAAAAAGTTGTCTTTTTGGGAATAATTTTAAGCCATTTTTTTTCAAAATTGGGATTCTTCTCCAGGGTAAAAAGCCTTTATTCTCCACTAATTTAAGGCAAACAATATCACTGACTGCGTAAATGTATTTACAATTGCAAGTTTTATCTGTTTTGCAGCGATGCTGATGATGCAGTTGTGCAGCGAGATGGTTACAATTACGATGGCTACACCTTGAGAGTAGAATTCCCCAGAGGTGGAGGCAGTGGTGGTGGTCCTGATGGTGGAGGTGGTGGTGGTGGAGGTGGATACAGAGGAGGTGGTGGTGGTGGTGGTGGACGAGGATATGGAGGAGGTGGTGGCGGTAGAGGAAGAGGTGGATTTGGAGGGGGTGGTGGCGGTGGAGGAGGAGGAAGAGGTGGTCCACCATCAAGGAGGTCAGAATACAGAGTTCTTGTGTCGGGTAGGTACATTTTATATAAAAAAGTGATATAAAAAGGAAGATGTGGTATAATTGCCAATGAGACAACTCTTCACAAGAGACCTAAGGAAACAGAAATAATCAACAACTATAGGTCACTGTACAAACTTCAACAATGAGCAATGAGACAACTCTTTACAAGAGACCAAATGAAAGAGAAATTAACAACTATAGGTCACTGTACAACCTTCAACAATGAGCAAAACCCATACCACATGGCACATCGAAATGATAAGGCCAAAAAAAAATATATGTCTGTTTCCTGTTTCCCGACCGACCCTGACTCAAAGCCCCCGACCCTAGATCTTTTTATTCAATTCCGGAAAAAAAATCGTTTCCGGTTCGATCCAGATCCGTATTTTACTATACCCAAACAATCAAAATGGCTGCTCCCCGCACAAATGTGCTACAATTAAGGTTTAAAAAATGTCGGCACTGGGAGGATTATTCAATTAAAGCTTCTTTAAAGAGATTAAATGATTTTAGGGTACAGGACCCTATCCAAACATGACATTTAACCATCTGCAAATCTGACAGGGAGTGCAAAAGGCAGATTTTACAGTATTGTGTTCTGTCTCCTACTTTCATGTTGCTAATGTGACGGAGACAAAAATGAGTAACGTTAGCGACATTTGGACATGTCACATGAGCAACAACATCTTTAAAAGTTAAAATGTATGCACACAGTGATGTTTAATATATGCCTGGAGTAATAAAATTGTACAGTCTGGTTTAGAATTTCTAAATATACAGAATGTCATTTGCAGGTGTACTTTATATCAAATGAATACACAAGGAACAAAAAAATTAGTAACGTTAGCGACATTTGGACATGTCACATGAGCAACAACATCTTTAAAAGTTAAAATGTATGCACACAGTGATGTTTAAAATATGCCTGGAGTAATAAAATTGTACAGTCTGGTTTAGAATTTCTAAATATACAGAATGTCATTTGCAGGTGTACTTTATATCAAATGAATACACAAGAAACCAATTCGTAATAGTAACATTAGCAACATCTACTATCATGACATTATGTTTTGTTGCGAACGTCTTTTTGATGGACGGAATACATTTAAGGTCCTCTTGTAACGATATTACATACAACTTACCTTCTTTGCTTCCCCATCATGTGAAGGAACTGACTCCGAATCTATTTCTGCAAAGGGCGATATCGTAACTCCTATACAGGAGAGTTACAGATATAAATATATGTTGCTCACATGACACTGATTTGGACGGAAACCTCGAACAGTAACGTTCGCAAAAAATAAAACAGCCAATGATATTGATTCCTCAAGTCCTTTGACCCCCTTACGTCATCCAAATTTAATATGATTGCTATTTTCAATTATTTATAAAACCCGGGATAAAAATAACTACAATGGGCTGTCTGAAAAGTAACAAGAAAATTGCGATCGTGACATACCACAATGGACGGAAAAGACGTGACGTTAGCAACAATATTTTTAAATTCCCTTTTTTAGCCTTTACCAATAAAAATCTGCCTTAAAGTTATGATTAAAACACAAAAGAAGTATTTTTATTAAAATATAAGTCCATGTTATTAGGCTCCACTTATAAATAATACTTCAAAATTCCACTCCAAATAAGCTGGATGTCAGTAAAGTAGGTCATGATGTCTATTCCATGTCCAATATTTTGAAATTTAAAACCCTCTAATTCTAACATAAAACACAAACACAGAGTAATTTTTATTTTTATTTACTCAGAAAGACACATTTTATTCAATAACATAATGCATTACTCCATTACACAGTCTGTTTCACAGTTTCAGCAATTGCTTTTTTGATGGATACAAAAAACAATAATTCCTTCTTATTGTAAAATCTGCCAAAAATAATAAAAAAAAAAAAAAAAAAAAATCCCGACCTTCCATCCCTGATTTTATTGCCTTGGCAGCAGGAAACAGACATATATTTTTTTTGGCCTAAATGTATAACAATTAGGAGAAAACTATTGACTGCATGTTATGGAAGATGAAAAACCATTAACATTGCAAATATTTAAATGGTTGTGTGCTATATCGTCATGATTTAAACATTTATGTTTTTGAAACAATTAGTGAAGCTATAACAGATTTTACAGATAAACAACCTCTATTGTTAAGGCAAACCGCACAACCGCAAAATTTGTACTTCACTGTTTGATTTCATGTATAATATTGTCCTGAAGACGCCACGCTTGTTGGCGAAACATGTCGACCACAATAAATTAATCACCATGCGGTAATTGATGGGTTGGGTGTTGTTGTCTTTAATTACGTTTATTTGCTTTTATAGTGAAAGACAACTGTGAATACCGCGTGGTATCCACCCGCTATTACCCAACCGCACCATAACCACTTCAGGTGTTGGTTCACAATTTTTCAAGATAAAGAAAATGTATACTTAGATATTCACTGAATATTAAATGAAGGAGTATATATAAATTGAGATTAGGACATTAGGTTCTTTTATTGAAATGCAGACAAAAAAGCTTCTAACACAGAAAGTGTTCCTCAATTAATAGACAAATCATAGACCAGTCATTCGGGTTAACACTAATTCTGCGCTCAATTTCTTTATAGGTTTACCACCATCTGGAAGCTGGCAGGATTTGAAGGATCACATGAGAGAGGCTGGTGATGTGTGTTATGCAGATGTTTACAAAGATGGAACTGGTGTTGTTGAATTTTTACGTAAAGAAGATATGAAATATGCAGTCAGAAAGTTAGATGATTCAAAGTTCAGATCACATGAGGTATGAAAATAGATGGAAGAATATGAAGAAGTCACAAAGACTGATTATTTATTAATTAAAGTAAAAATCTTGATTAAGTCTGATTACATTTACAAAGATAGTTCAAGGCTTTGAAAAATGTATCTACCAGACAGAAATATGAATAAAACCACCCTTAATTGACATCTTTTTGAATTTTCTTAGTAAGATTGCATTACATTTATCATCTGTGCTTGACAACAGCCTGAGGTAAGTATTGAACAAGCATAAGATTGAGATTGTCATGTGACAGATTTAACTGAATGGATATTTGTGTTTTTACAGGGTGAAGTGTCATATGTAAGAGTAAAAGAAGATTACAGAGGAGGAAGGTCAAGATCACGAAGCAGGAGCAATTCACCACGGAGATCAAGGGCATCACCACGGTACTCTCCACCTCCACGACAATCACGATCATCTTCTAAATCCTAGGACTGCAGTAATTGGTAGACAACTACAATGTATATACAACAGCCTAGAGGCTGTAAAATCTTAAAATTTTCTTGGCTTCTTGCATGATTAAGAAACGAAATTTTTATTAATTTTTTTATTCGGATTGCACATCAAAAAGTAATAATGAATAAATTTTTCAAAACATACTTTCATCCAAGGACTGAAGAATTACATTTGTAGACCGTTAAAGTTGTTAAATGAAAATGTAAATAGTTTCTCCTTAGTATTGGTTGCCACAAGTATTACACAAGACTTGCACGATATAAACTTTATTTCAGAATCTTAATAATTTGAAATCTCAATATCACAATTAATGTTGCTTAATTCTCCTTTACCGTTCAAACATAATACAAGAAATATTTATTATAAAATCTTTTATGAAATAAATCATCATATTTGAAAATAACAAACAGGATTATAATTTTTTTTAAACTTTACACTCATAGAAAAGCACATTTAAATCGTGATTTATTGGGTTTTTTGGTTTTAGTGGTACTAGATTAAAAAAACAATTTAAATAAGAATAAGAGCACACACTTTTTTTGTTTTGATTGATAATAATTTTGTGTTAGGTATGAAGAACATTGTAAATAATTAAATGGAAATGATGTGAAGTCACAACTACTTGTTTGATATTAAATTTTGTTTTATTATTATTGGTTGGGTAATAATTTTTGAGAGTATTGCTGACTCCTTAAGGTGTTGACATGATATACATTTCCTATAATAGAGCTAGCTGTACATAATATTTGTCAAAAACATGAAAGTTCATATCTAGAAAAAATACAATTTTTCCTCAATCAATTAAAATTTGTAGCCTCATAAATAAGTAAATCCGCAGTAGCCTTTTATATTAGAGTGAAATAACCATATGACTATTATTTTGCAGGTACTAAAGCAGCCTTCAAACAGAAGAATGGTGAATAGATCTCCAGCAATTATCATCTATCGTATCAGAGGACTATATGGTATGCATGTTATACATTGCATATCGTCGTTTTAGATTTTATCATGAACACATTTTGTACAGAAATTCATTGACTCAATAAATTCATTTGTATATATAATAACATGTCATTTAGTTTTAATAAGCTCTTTTTTAATGTATTTACATTTATCATTGAGGGGTGAAATTTTATTTCATATGAAAGAGGGTAGCTACAGAATTACAGATTGGTTAAAAAATTATGAAAGGGGAGGGGGTTAAGTAAATATATTCAGTAAAATTTTGATATCGATCATGGAAATATTTTATAAAACCATTTAATTATATGCAATCATAAGTGGACATTTAACTTTGATTTCAGTTATTCAACCTCATTAGTAACAGGTATTAAACATTTTTTTACATCAAGTTTTATTGAAATGCAGTCCGTCATTAACTGTTTTAAAATAACTTGTAAAAATTAATTCTGAATGAAGAAAAATTAAAATATCATTTAGATAAGTTAGAGCAAATTTCAAGTTTTTCGTTTAGAGATATTTTGAGAGAAATTTCAAGATTATCATTTGTAGACATTTAAAACTTTCAAAATTTCTAAAATACTGCTGATGTTTGTATTGTGTAACTATCAGAAAATGCACTGATCAGAAATGAACGGTTCAAGACTAACTAGTACATTGTTTGTCTTATAATAAGATAGCACAACTAACCTTTGTATTTTTGTTGCTTCTTAAGGTATATGGTGGGAAGGAGCAGGGATCCAAACAATCGGCTCTTGTCTCGGAATATAATTTTGGATCACTGATCAGGATTTGGATGTGCGTCTTCCGTCCTGGATACACGTGGATTGTCTCCCTTGTGCATTTTCAAACTTCTTAATTTCTGAAAAATCTTAATAGTTTGATTTAAAGAATTAATTTTTAAAGTCAATTTTTTTTTATTTCATATGAAAAAATTGTTTTAATTAAATCGATAATGAGATATAAAGTCACTTAAAAAATGTTCTTCATATTTTGAGTAAAGAATTTTATTTGATCAGTAAAAAAGCTCTGAATTCTCACGAGCAATGTTTGAAAATGCACCGATTTCTGGATTAGGAAATAAGCACATCCTGAATCAGGATTAAAAAGCATTATACTTGGATAATATGAGATAAAAAGAGGACCCGATCGGAATTAAAAAAAAGGATAGGAAATACCCTAACATTGAAAGGGTCGGAATTCAAATTAATACATCTGAAAGTTTGGATCAATCGTAATTTGGATAAATTTCTGGACCTTTTTGGATCATAATAAGGATCAAGTATTTAGAAAATTATCAGGAAATCTTTTTTTGATTATACTTGGTAATATGAGATAAAAGAGGACCCATCAGGAATTAAAAAAAAGAAAAGGAAACACCCTTACATAGAAAAGGACCGAATTCAATTATTACACCTGCATATTTGGATCAGTCATATTTTGGATAAATCTCTGGATCTTTTTGGATCAATCGTAATTTGGATAAATTTCTGGACCTTTTTGGATCATTTTTGGAAAATTATCAGGAAAATCTGGAAAAGTCATTTGGAATTTCAGTCTTGGGGATAAAAGAAAAAGGATACTCCTATCAGGAGTCTTGGAAACAGATAGAAATCAAGATCCGATGTCAAGGAATCCGCAGGATTGAAGGGTAAAATCGTCTTAATTTTTTTTACAAAGTTTTAATCCTTGGAAAAAAGTCCCGAATTTTTTTTATTTTTGGCTAATTTTCCTATTGAAAATGAAAGATTTAGTGCTAGAATATTATATTAATATCCTACTTTTTACAGGTAATGTTCAGACTATAATGTGAAATGCATTGATTTTAACTGTGATGATTGTGACAATAAAAAATGAAATATATATTGTAGTTTTTGTATACAGAAAAGGAAATGTGGACAATATTTATAAGTTCATGGATGCAGGTGCTATAAACTCCAATCTTCAATTTTGCAATATTCTAGAATGCTTCCAAATCTGGAAGAACTTCTATAATAATTAGAATGGATCATGATTGCCAATGAGACAACTCTCCATCTTGAGTTAAAAATGGCTAGGACATATAAAAATTTTCAAGTTTAAAAAAACAACAGCCTGATTTATGTGCAAAACAGAAAGCGATTTTTTTTGCACACCTGGTTCAAAGGGCCATTGGTTATATTGTCAACAATTTATCAAAGTTTGTGATTGAGTCTTGCTATTAAAGTTGATTCACTAATAGTTAGTCCCTGATATTCAGAAAACTGGAGTTTGCACTAGTTGTTCCATGAATATCATAAATTTGACATTGTACTTTTAGTCGTGGTTTATAGACTAAATCTTTTGCATAGTGACAGTTCAGATGTGTTTAAGGTGGTATGGATGTCTTCCTCCATCTTGGATTGTAAAAAACAGAGAATCAAAGGTCCAGATTTTCCACTAAGTTAGCAAAATTTGATGCAGGAATGCAGATGTTTACTGACATTTTCATTTAAAAGTACCAATTTATAAGAATGTAACTTCTAAATATTGATATTTTTGCAAATGTTAATTTTTTTGGTTGTTTTTTTTTAAATTGGCATTTTAAGGGGAGGTAATTCTAAAAAAGTGCATTTTCTGAAGGATTCTGTATGGAATTTTCCTATTTTGTATTTTAGCCGGAAAAAACGTACGGTGACCCTATCTTTCCTTTTCATATTCTCAAAGCAGTGTCTGAAAGCTATCTTTTCCTGAAGTATTTAACAATTCTATCATTTTGTTTAGTTTCTAATCACAAAATGGTGTTTTTTCCTGTATAATCCATACAAAATTTATGTCCTATAAAAGCAAGCTGAGGTATGATTGTTAATGAGACCAAATGATGTAGGATGTAGAAGTTTGACAACTTATGGGAGACCTCGTGTTGATGCACACAGATCCAGGTAAGTGAAGTCATGAAAGGAAATAACCTTATTGTTAATCAACTGTCCAACTACTTTAAGGTGATCATTACGAGGAATCGGGACTTTGTACTTGGAAATGCTGAATATCAAAAACTAGTATTTTCCCTTCAATTGACTTGAAAGTTTCACTCGATTGAAGACATTTCCTTAACATAAGGATTGGGCAAAACCAGGTACTTTTCAGTCCCAATTGACGAATTTAATTAATATTTATAAACATGCCATCCAGCAACTAGAGAAATGATTTCTTTTCACTTGAGACCAGTTTAAATAAAACATTGTATACCTACATATGCTAAATGAAAATTTGAGGTACTACAGCTAGAAGTTATGACCAATTTTAATCGCTAAAATTCAATGGCTGGTTAGATATATTTGGTGTGTGGAATGTTTGTGTTCCAGCTGCAGTGGAAGTGGCATTAATTTAAATCCTGGTTGTCTACATCCCAAATTTCCTTTAACTATACCCTATGCAACAAAGTTGCGAAGGATATGTTTTTTGACCCATCCGTCCTCAGTCCCATAGTCCTTTTCTTGTCATCACCACTCTGAAACCTGAACAGAATTTCATGGCACTTTGTAGATAATAATTAATATAAGTACATACTATGTAAATGTGCATATCGACAGATAATTAAAATTCATTTTTTTCTAGGAGTTATGCCCCTTTAAGGGAGTTCGCTTCTCTGTTTCAAAGTAATTAAATTTTCAAAACACTAGTTTCTATTGATAGGGAATCAATAAAGGAATCCAAAGAGCTGAAAAAATATATAGGTCACCGTGCTTGTTTTTGAGATATGAGCCATTGAAATTTTGGCGGGAAAATATTCTCTCTTGACTTTTCATAGCTATATCATTGACAATTGACGTTCTCAAAAACTGTTAAAAAGTAATTAAAATTTTATAAGGCTTTTGCAGATGACTTATCATTATACATGTAAAAGATTTTCAAAAGAAAAAATGGGGGTCACCGGGCATTTTTTTCCAAGGCATTCCAATGGATAAAATCAGAGGATTCCGAAAATCTGACAAAAAATCAAAAACATGACAAGCCAGCTTCCTTAACTGAGCCTAATAATACTACTGCAAGTTTGTCATTGCAACTTCTCTGAAACCACACAATTAAATTTCATGAAACTTTGTATATAATAAGGACATACTGTTTAAAAGTGCATATCAGCAGGAAATAACTTATTTGTTGACCTTTGCAAATGGAAAACCCAATTTTATGAAACTACACTATGCTTATTATCACAAAATACAGATCAATTTTAAATTTGGGTAGAACTACTGTTACCGTTCTAGAGTCTTGTCCCTTTACAAATGGAAAAATTGCTGAAATTTTCATTGCCAATCTCTTAATTTCAGTTTGCCAATTTCAATATAATTTATTATTACTTGTTACCTCAAACTCGGATACTGTATAAATTTGGAAAGCATCTGTTCTTGAGGAATGTCCCTTTATTCATTATATGCAAGTGGGGGCATCATCTGTGTCCCATGGACACATTCCCCATTATTTTGTTTGTCTAATGAAAGGGTTCATATGACCTTGACCCCACTTTTATGGTTCCATGGTATATGTTTAGTATATATATATCTATCTTTTGTCTGACCATTTTATTTTACATAATTTTTTTGATTAAATGTTTCTTGGATACAGTTGGTAATGGGTAAACTTTATTGTTTGTATAGAAGGTTTGCTTGGTGTGCATGTTTCTCTGACAGGGTTGTTTCAACCTTGGCCTCATCTTCTATGATTCATTGTCAACTGAGATTTTGGTGATTTATGAACTTATGCTGATGACTTATGTTATATTCTATTAATGCTTGCTTGACTAGACTAGAACCAGTGAAAAAGGGATTCTGAAAGATAATCATGAAAGGGGAGCCACTTATGTAGGCCAAGATCTCATCACTGACAGTTCACATACACACTTGCTTAATGGCAGCAGTGTGACAGATGAATTCTCAATGAAAACGAAGCAGCAATGTTGCTCAATTCATACTGGTATATTTGTTTACTGGTTGTATGCACCAAATCGTTTTTAAACGACTGCAAAAATTGAAAAAATTTTGGTCGTATATTGGTATCACATTGGCCTCGTAAGTAAATAGAAATCTATGAAATTTTGACACAAGGTTTATGACCACAAAAGAAAGGTTGAGAATGGTTTTGGGAGTTTTGGTTCTAACTGTTTAGGAATTAGGGGCCAAAAAAGGGCCCAAATAAGCATTATTCTTGGTTTTCGCACAACAATTTTAGTATAAGTAAATAGAAATCAATGAAATTTTAACACAAGGTTTATCAACACAAAAGGAAGGTTGGGATTGATTTTGGGAGTTGAGATCCCAACAGTTTAGGAATTGGGGGCCAAAAAGGGGTCCAAATAAGCATTTTTCTTGGTTTTCGCACCATAACTTTAGTATAAGTAAATAGAAATCAATGAAATTTAAACACAAGGTTTATGACCATAAGAAAGGTTGGGATTGATTTTGGGAGTTTTGGTCTCAACAGTGTAGGGTTAAGGGGCCCAAAGGGTCTAAAATTAAACTTTGTTTGATTTCATCCAAAATTGAATAATTGGGGTTCTTTGATATGTTGAATCTAAAAATGTACTTAGATTTTTGATTATTGGCCCAGTTTTCAAGTTGGTCCAAATCGGGGTCCACTTTGTTTGATTTCATCAAAAATTGAAAAATTGGGGTTCTTTCATATGCCAAATCTAACTGTGTATGTAGATTCTTAATTTTTGGTCCCGTTTTCAAATTGGTCTACATTAAAGTCCAAAGGGTCCAAAATTAAACTAAGTTTGATTTTAACAAAAATTGAATTCTTGGGCTTCTTTGATATGCTGAATCTAAACATGTACTTAGATTTTTGATTATGGGCCCAGTTTTCAAGTTGGTCCAAATCAGGATCCAAAATTATTATATTAAGTATTGTGCAATAGCAAGAAATTTTCAATTGCACAGAATATATCAATAGCAAGAAATCTTCAATTGCACAGTATTGTGCAATAGCAAGATATTTTCAATTGCACAGTATTGCGCAATAGCAAGAAATCATCAATTGCAGTATTGTGCAATAGCAAGTATTTTCAATTGCACAGTATTGCGCAATAGCAAGAAATATCTAATTGCACAATACTGCGCAATAGCAAGAAATATCTAATTGTACAATATTGCGCAATAGCAAGAAAGGAGTAGGTTCAGTAAGACCCCTTTTTGGCCCCAAAATATAGCAGTTTTACAAAATTGTTAAAATGTAAACCTTTAGTTATTTATTGGACAGTAGAATGCTTCTGCTACATAAATATGGGCTGTTTTTGACAATACAATGCTCATATATCGGGTACTAGCACCATTAAGTCATGCTAAATTACTGAAATCCTCATAATTCTAGCATTATAGTTAAATTTTAGACGGTTTTCGTGTAAAACGAAAGTGGCCGCATTTGTGTTCATCTTTAATATTGAAATGTTAGTTGTATTTTATGATAATACATAACATATATAAAGGTTGAGGATGAACACGGATGCGGCACTTTCATTTTTACCAAAAACCATCTGAAAAGTGACATTTTTCGGCATATTAGGTAGATTTTTCATATTTGAGCTTGAATCGGATCGTTTTTAATTACTAAATCTGTTAAAATCTTTCACATAAACTAATTATTTAAATAAAATAGACACTTAAGTGTTTAAAAAGTGGTCAAAATCTTTCGTCAGTTGAACCTGAAATTTGAGGCCAAAATCAGTTCTTACCGGACCTACTCCTTTTCAATTGGTAAAGATTGTTTTAATTTATCACTTGGTAGTAAAAGTGAATATACATTGTATATTGTATATAACAATGATTTAAGTTGATTCAACTACTATTCTGGACAAAGAAAGATAACTCCAATTGAAAATTTCTTGCGATTGCACAAAAGTGTGCAATTAGATATTTCTTGCTATTGCGCAATACTGTGCTATTGAAAATATTTGCTATTGCACAATACTTTTGTGGTCATAAACCTTGTGTCAAAATTTCATAGATTTCTATTTACTTAAACTAAAGTTATAGTGCGAAAACAAAGAAAATGCTTATTTGGGCCCTTTTTGGCCCCTAATTCCTAAAAATGTTGGGACCAAAACTCCCAAAATCAATCCCAACCTTCCTTTTGTGGTCATAAACCTTGTGTTAAAATTTCATAGATTTCTATTCACTTTTACTAAAGTCAGAATGCGAAAACTAAAAGTATTCGGACGACGATGAAGCAGACGACGACGCTAACGTGATACCCATATACGACCAAAAAATTTTCAATTTTTGCGGTCGTATAAAAAGTTTGCATGAATTCACTTTGGAAACTAAATGCAAAATTCATAAAATAATGTCATATATTTAATTATCAATTATGTTTTATGCAAATATGCAGTCCATGCATAACAAGATGAATATGAAATATGACACAGCAAGCTGGACAACATCAACATAGGATGGCAGACTTCATCAACTCTAAGCTGCACAGACACTGCATGTTACTGTTGACATTACGTCAGGTTTTATCATTTGTAGTCTTATCAGCTTCCATTTGAATTGCTTCCATAGTCTCTCTCTTTTGTCTTCAGTGGAATATTTCCTTAAATGGAGATCAAGAGTTATAATGACTTGAAATATTTGTTAACAGTTCTTTCATAGAAAGGTTTATACTTGTAATTGAACTTGTATTGTCTTTCATCATGCTGAATTCATCTAAATGTATTTGTACAGTACTATACAATTTAATATTTGCTAACAGAATTTTTTGTTAAATATCAGTAACATGTGACTTTCACTAAACTGATGACAGTCATTTGATGGATGTATGATTAATAACCAAAAGTCAGAAAAAGCTAGGTCATTTAAACTGCCTAAATTTGTGTTTGATAATCAAGAAAAAAAGTTAGGAAAGTCATTAAAAATTTTGGGTCCATCATGTCCATGTTTCCTTCAAAACTCTTGTGAGCTCAGCTGTTTCTGAATAACTGCATGATTGTACCATTTTATTTCTGGACAACTGTATTGAAAAAATAAGATTCTTCCATGATGCCTTTTTTTCTGTATGAATGAATCATTCCAGTTGATTTCTGAGTAATTTAATGTTTCAGGGTGATTTCTTAATCATTCCTCTGATTTATATGCCCTACTAAAGGGGATTATGTTTTACAGCCTGTGTTGTGTGTCTGATCATTCGTCTGTCTGTCCTTCTTCAGGTTAAAGTTTATGATGAAGTTGAAGTTTAATATGCACTATGATATGCTCTTTCTAATTTTAAAGCCAAATAAAGAGTTCTGACCCCCAATTTCATGGTCCACTGAACATAAGAAATAAAAGTGTGAGTGGAATATCTGTACTATGGACATATTCTTGTTAAAGATCTATGTTCATCATACCTGGTGGAGCAACAAAGTAATCCTCTATTGTTTTAACAGCATTACTTAGGACCTCTTGTTTACACTTCCCATCTGTAACTTTATCTTCTCTCAAATACAGCATCCTGTCGAACAGAAAATCATAATATATTTATGTAGATACCGGTATTTCTATTTACTAAAACAGCTAAAACTTCATGCCAAGTGATGAGAATAGTTCATTAGACCCTTGTGGTGAGATGACCTTAAAATAGCTAATTTCACTTTTTTAAATTGTTACATTCAGTCCTATAAATCTTCAAAGATTGGGAACCTGATAAATTAAATCTTAAATTTTGCAAGTATGTTCTTGGTGTCTCAAAAAATTGCACAAATATTGGAGTTATACCAGAGCTAGGTAGATTTCCGTTATATATTAACATAGTAATTCAAATGTTTATGTATTGGCACCGCCTTGAAACCTGGCCCACTGATCTCTTAAGTGATGCTTATATTGAAAGCTCCTCTGATAAAGCTGTGGCTAATCAATCGTGGTATGCAAACATAAAGTTTCTTAATGAAAAACGTTGGTTTAAATTTAGCACTTTGTAAAAAACTCAGTAAAAATAAATTCAAAATTTTACTTAGAAAATGTATCAAAACTGATTTTTTAACATATTGGAGCCATCAAAAAGACTTAATAAAAAAAAGATGATCACAGTAAATTGAGCAACTACTTAAAATTTAAACAGAATTTCACTTTTGAAGATGACTTCAATATTTAGAACAGAGATAAGAGAGTTATACTAACTAGATTTTGAATAAGCAATCATTGTCTCCGCATAGAGAGAGGCCGTTACGAATGAAAAATTGATGAACATGGAAAAAATATTACACTGCCAAGATCAGAGAGAACATGCCAGTTTTGTTCAATGAACTTGATTGAAGACGAAGAACATTTCTTATTTAAATGTACCCTTTATAATAAGGAAAGAAAAACCTTTCTGGATGAACTCTTCACAAAATACCCATATTTATCCCAAATATCCAATAGTAATCTACTTATTTGGTTCATGTCAAACGATAGCCTTGATTTTAACTCTAAATTATATGAATTGCTATCCTCATTTTACACATTGAGAAACTAAATATTTGCTTAACTGAAACTTATAAAACTTATTTATAGTGTTCACCAGTTCATTGTCACATTATACTTGAATTGTTTTTTTGTTTTTTTTCTGGGCAGTAAGAGTTATCCTTCGTTCCATATATACAATGTAGGCAACTGACTCTCCTCATAAAAAAAAATAAAAAAATACATTTGTGTCTGTATTTTTATCTGTATTTAATTTTTCATTTACATGTTGTACTGTTAAATCAATCATCCTTAATCAGAACGATAGTTGTATGTGTGAGTGTATGCGAGTGGGAGAGAAAGGCTTTTTATTTTTACTTAATGTGATTACATGCTTGTTATGAGCCCTATGATTAGGTATTAAAATATCTTTATCTTTATCTTATAAAGCACCGATTATTTATCTCTTGTGGGATGTGTTTCTTTCTTGACAAACCTTACTTGGGGACCTTATTTTCAATGGAAGGAAATATTTTCTATTCCTTTTTGAAAGAAAAAAGAAATTACATTTTCAAGAAAAATGGAATCAGAACAATTAATTTTTAAAGCAGCCTGTCCCAAAAGATGAATGTTTGGTCACCGTTGGTGCGTGCCTTCGTGACATTCACAGCTCCAGTCAGCACGGATATAACTTGTCACAATATTTGGTAATCCGTGAGTGAGTTAAAAAGACACTGAACATAATGTGATGATCACATCTCATTAAATTTGACAGTCAGTAAAAAAATAACCACAGAAGGCACAGATGTAAAGGAAAAGAATACCAGAAGTGTAATTAAAAATTAATAAAAAATGTAGCCACAAAAACCACAGAAAATGTATAAATATGTATTTTCATGTATATTTTTGTACATGTGTGGTCAAAAGTTACACAGGAAGTGTCTACCTTTTCATATGAATAAATTATGTATGTAGCAACGAGGCATACTAGGTTTGTAATGTAAAATTGGTGCAAATTGCAGTAAAAGGCAAAGTGTCATGTCATTATTTAAACAGTATGTATACTGACTTTATATATACATGTTTATTCAACATAAACTTTTAAAAAGTCTCTGTCAATCATATTAAGTATCAAGAGAAACATGTACATTTATGATATCTTTTTAGAATTATGGTTGATGACCCATCCAATATGGTAACCATTAGTTCTAAAATAGATACCTGACAAGAAAATTGTAATAAAAATTACAAGACACAAGATAACTTATTACTAATTTTATGCTTATACTTGAGCATATTTCAAAATAATGTTAAAAACAAAATTGATATGAATTACATTGTGTATTATCAACCACTAAAAGCAATAATTATCATGATTATATAAAGGTCCCAATTTTAGTGAATATTTATGACTATAATTTTGGAAGACGGTAGTTTAATACAAATTTTTTTTTTATGAATCACCATATACGGTAATATTTCCTAAGTTCTTTAGTCTTTTGACACTCAGATCTTAAGAGCTTCTGCTCATAATTGTTCCTTCTGAACTATTCTGGCACTCCAATCATGCTTCAATGATTCCCTATATAATCAACCAAATTTTTCACACGAAAGGGGGGGCCTGGGCCCATTCTAGCTCATTCTAAGATTTACCTGTCTTCTAATACAGATTCCATGGGTTCAATTCCATCTGTGTTAACCATATGTAATTTATTAGCTGATTCTATAGCTTTAGACAGTCTCTCAATTCCAGCCTGATTATTAAACTCAACCAAGGAAACCCTCTCTAAATGGTTTATCATCTCTTGGTCTATTTGTGGAACATTGGGAATTCTTGTGTGGTCCACCTCTTCCCATATTGGTGTCTTTGGGACCTGTAAATGAATAATAGCCCCTGGTGAAATATGAAGGTTAACATTTTTAAATATTAAAGAATGGAAATGGTAACAACAATAATTTGCAAGGAGTATAAGTTTTACAAAAAGTTTTTTCCAAACTTTTGCAACTATTCCAAAATTATAGTTTATATAACTTCATAAATATTCATTTCAGGTGAGAGAAAATAAGGTTGACTGCAATTCAGAGTTACAATTTTTGTAGTTATATGTATCATGTGTATCATTTACATTAAGTGATAATTTGAACACATAAAAAAAAACTTCTTTTTAGGAGCTATTCACTATTTCATGTTTTAGCAGGCAGAGCTGAAAATAATTTAGTAACAGAAAGAAAAGATTTATTTGAAAAATTGTTGAAGAATTAGAACAAAATTGATTATTCAGACAAACCCTTGCTTGCTTGCCCTCAAGTGGGCGCATTGTTGATCTTGATATGGAATGGTGACACGTCAGACTGACATTACTACAGCATGCATCCATCATGTAAAGATTTATTCAAAAACCTTAGTTATACTTTATATTAACACTGTTTAAATTTGCCTTATAATATTTTTTTAATGAAAGTCATGATCTCAGATTACATTTGGCATCCCCAAAAAACCCATGGTGGTTTGAGAGGATTTTTAGATGGGGTATGTGTTATGGGATTAAAGAATTTGTGAAATCTGTAAAAGTGGCGAAATTGAAAATGAACAGCACATGCTGCTACACTGCAGAGGTTACTCTAGTATTAGAGAGACTTTTGTATTAAAAATGTTCAAAATTACAGGAAAAAATATAACCACATTGTGCGATAAAAATAAAATAAATCTTAAACTTAATAATACATCTTATACGGCACTGAAATTATCTTCCTCTTTCGTAACAAATTGTAAACATGTTAAATGCAAGAAGTAATCTATTGCAATAGATTTTCATTGTACCATTTATTGTAAAAGAGTTTGTGCCAATAAAATATTGTCTATTGTCTTAATAATGGTATGAATGATGACTCTTGAGGTGGGAGAAGTGTGACATGACTGCTTCCCTTTATAGTATTGGTAGGAGATACTTAGTCAGTAGTAAGTAGTTAAGCTAAGGAATTACTTCTTTAGCTCAGTTGGTTAGAACACTGCCTTGTCGCACAGAGGGCCAAATTTTAGTCCCAGTGGAGCAAAGTAAATACTTGTGTATGTAGAATCAGATCAGTTTAGGGGTCCTTCGGCTGTTGTCTGCTCTATGGTTGGTGTGTTGTCTCTTTGACACATTTCCCATTTCCATTCTCAATTTTACATGTCTCTGGTTGAACAGGGACTTCCTATAAGAATTAGTATATGTATATAGAAAGTCCCTGGGTTGAATCATGCTATCTTCATTGATGATTTTTTTTTATTTAATGTTTGTTTTGTGTCTATATTATTATATTATCTGTTTATTCTTCCTGCCATGTTTGTTATCATTCTATCAAACCATGAAATGAATTATGCATTGTGCCCTAAAATAAATAACGTACTAGATTTTAACCTTTGTGAACATTTTACATTAACCATCTTGATTTTGTTATTTTACTACTTATTACAAGTTCAAATTAAGAATTAGAATAGAAAAGGATCAAATGACTGCATTACAATCCACACCTTGCTACAAAAGCAGTTCTTGTTTCGTGAAACTCTTTGAAAACACAGTCTGCAAGTGAGTTTTGTCAACAGCATGTTTGTTTTGGATTATTTCCCTTACTACCTATTTACACTTCCTGTTAAAAAAAAATGAACAGCATTGGCGAAGAATGCCAAGAACTAAAAGTTGCTTATGACAGTTGTTTTAACAAATGGTTTGCAGAACAATTTTTAAAGGGGAACACAAATGATCCATGTAAAGCATTGTTTGGTGTTTATCAAACTTGTGTGAAGGTAAAATGAACATAGAACGTAAAGTCTAAAGAACTTTTAATTTGTAAATACTGCATAAAATTACATCATTCTCATACTGTAATATGATTTCTTTCAAGAGACAATGAAAAAGAAAGTCGAACAATTAGGATTCAAAAGTACCAATAATTTGATCCATTCTGCTTTAATCCAAGACAAGATCATCATAATACATGAAATATTTGCCACTGGTTGTTATGGTGTCATCCTACTGCTAATCTGCTAACATTATTATACTGTTTTGTTTCATGATATTATTGATAATAGCTGGAATATGCCAACTATTAAGTATTTGGGACTAATAAAGTGGGTTTCAGGGTTTAAAAAAAGGGGGGGGGGGCAAAATAATAATAAAATAATGAGAAACTGTATGATTGCTAATGAGAAAACTGTCCAACAAAAAATGAAAGTGGATGAAAGCAATTATAGGTAAAGTATGGCCCTCAACAATGAGAAAAACCCATATCCTTTAAGTTAAGTCTGCTTTAAAAGGCCCGGACATAATATTATGAAACAATTCAATTGAGAAAACAGTGATGTACATGTTATGTAACAGCACAACAAAACAACAAACTATGTAAAATCAGTTGAAAAAGGGTTAACTCATCAGATAGATACAGAGAAAATATGGAACACAAAACAGAGAATTTTCAATAACTAGTTCTAAGGAATTACAAGTATATAGATGTGGGTTTTAAAAATGTCTATTGTTATATAGGTCCATAAACATTACACAAATGTATAAAGAATAGACTAGACCAATAATCATGATAATAATGAAGATTATAAATATCCCCAAATTAACACAATTAAGTTTATGTAATTTCAGAAAGCAATACTGGAGAAGAAACTTGATTTGGGAGAAATTGAAAAAGATGTGTTAGGAACAGACAGAGAGGAAAAGAAAACTTAAACATTTTCTGCTGTCCACTTACCAATGCTCACAACATTACAAGAACAGTGAAATAATGCAGCTGAAGGAAATCTATTGACTTTTTTATCAGTGTGAATGACCAATGACTGCTAGTGAACTTACATGACTTTTATGATTTGTTTTTTAAATATTTTTATTAAATTTTTATAAAAAAACAAAACCATGCAAACCATTTTTACAGTATTGTTATTTTTTTCAATGGTGGGGAAAGGGTTGATGTTTTAGCGGTTTTGAAAGTGATCAGGAATGAAATTCTTTCTTGTGTAAATTATCATAAGAGCATTGAGCAATACAATTCATGTACATACTAAACATTATGAATGAGGAGTTTAAAAAACATGTGATAAAAAAGTTTCTGATTACGCTGAAAGAAAAATTTATCAAACCAGGAAACTCAATATTTGAACCCTGTCAAACAACCACTACATATGGCCCAAGAACACAGTTATTTCGTAGTGCATTTTTTTTAGACAATAAATTCAAATAAAAAAATGGCACCTGCTCTCTCAAAAAGATTTTTACAGTGATGTGTACATTGGGACAAATAATATCAAAATTATAGAAACTTCTAACAGCTCTAACTCAAAATATTGACAATTCTGTGTTAAGGGGGACTTAAATTCAGTTTTGACAGCTTCAGATGTTCTAATTTTTTAACTGGACCAAATCACTACTTAATGATTCAGCACCCACATTTTTTTATGCCCCACCTACGATAGTAGAGGGGCATTATGTTTTCTGGTCTGTGCGGCCGTTCGTCCGTCCGTCTGTCCGTTCGTTCGTCCGTCTGTCCCGCTTCAGGTTAAAGTTTTTGGTCAAGGTAGTTTTTGATGAAGCTGAAGTCCAATCAACTTGAAACTTAGTACATATGTTCCTTATGATATGATCTTTCTAATTTTAAAGACAAATTAAACTTTTGACCCCTATTTCACGGTCCACTGAACATAGAAAATGAAAGTGCGAGTTTCAGGTTAAAGTTTTTGGTCAAGGTAGTTTTTGATGAAGTTGAAGTCCAATCAACTTGAAACTTAGTACAAATGTTCCCTATGATATGATCTTTCTAATTTTAATGCCTAATTATATTTTTTACCCATTTTCACGGTCCATTGAACATGGAAAATGATAGTGCGAGTGGGGCATCCATGTACTTTGGACACATTCTTGTTTAACATGTAATTTCATCCCCTTACTTAATCTTTCATGCATTAAATATCAAGAAATAAATTGGGAAAGTGTAAAACCAAAAAAATGCAAGTTATACACTTATAAACTAAGGACTATATTAGACAACGAAAACCAAAGGACAATAACTGTGTCCTTGGACCATATGTGTTAATTACATATCATTCTGTCGTGATCAAGTAGATAAATTTCTAAATTTCCGCTCATTCACAAACATTTATTTCTTACTTGTTCTTGTCCACTGAAATCATTAATCTGAATATTATTGAAGCAAGACCTTTGTTGCTGTTTCCTTAAGAAGTGTAGAAAGGAGGGATAGTCTCAGTGTTTAGGTGTATTTTTACTCACCTATGAAAAATGGTTGTTTAACTTGATACCTGCAGATGCATAAATTTACTTGTTTAAAAGTGATGAAAATAGCAGAGGCGGATTAAGGCCCTATCCCCCCTTTCTGTGAAAAATTTGATTGGTTATATAGGGAATCATTGAAGCATGACCTTAGCTGGCCCCTTATTAGGCAGTCAATGGGCCCCCACTTATGAAAATTTCGGAATCCACAACTGAATGGCATAGACTAAATGTCTAGATAGTATAAAAGTGCTATTTATTATTTTGATGTTGAGGTCACCATGTAAAGGGATAAGATCATGGTTCCTAAGAACAGTCTACAACTTGTGCAGAATTTTCGAAAGGGGGGGTGCTAACCCAGGGCACCCAGGGCAAAAGGGGGGGGGGGGGTGCAAAACATATGTCCCGATACAAATGCATTGATCGGCAAAAATATAGGGGGGGGGGTGCGCACCCCCGGAACCCCCCCCCCCCCCCCCCCCCCCCTGGATCCGCCACTGTCGGATCACAAAGTAAGTTTCTAAAAATAAATCTAAGCTTGCTTGCTTACAAATGTAATAAAGGTTCCTTACTTGTTAAAATGTTCTACTAGTCCTCACGGAAAATGCATGAAATATTTATCACTGGAATTGAGACAGCAATCGGTCAATTGTTATGAAAAACATATTTTGGAAGTTAAACAATTTTATTAAAACAAGAGGTACACCTGTCACCTGTGTATTTCCCCTGGATAAAATAAAGGGAGTATGATTGGGAAGACCCTCATATGAACAGGCAGTCATCATAAGTTGTTTTAAAATTTCTGTGTCATTTTGGGCCGTTTTCCACTTCACTATGATGGATGGCAAACTCATTCATTGCCTTATGTATGCTGATGACATTGTAATTTTATCTAACTCAGCTGAAGGACTACAAGAGAAATTAAATGAACTTCATAATTTTTGCAATGACTGGTGCTTAGATATAAATACTAAAAAAACTAAGGTGTTGATATTCAACAAGGCAGGCAGACATATCTCTCAAAAATTTATTTTCAACAAAGATGAGCTGGAGTGTGTATCTAATTATAAATATTTGGGTATCCAATTTAATGCATCATGTTCTTTTTCATATGCTCAGAATGATTTATACCAAAGAGCCTTAAAAGCATACTTCAAACTATGTAATGATTTTTTAGTGCATAATCCTACTGTTAAAAATGCAATTCATGTTTTTGACCATACAATAAAGCCTATACTTTTATATGGGTGTGAAATTTGGGGATATTTCAATCCCTTTACTGCACGTTTAAAAAAAGAAAACATAACAGTGGATACAATTTACTCAAGGATACTTTGTGAAAAACTTCATATTAAATTCTGCAAATATATTTTAGGCGTTAATAGAAAGAGTACAAACTTTGCAGTTTTGTCTGAATTAGGCCGTTTTCCACTTCACTATGATATAATAGTCAAACATGTTTTAGGATATTGGCATCGTTTAGAAAATATTGGCTCATCATTTCCCTTGTTAAAAGCTGCATATAATTGTTCTAAAAAGCTATTTGAAACAAAAAAACCCTCTTGGTATGGATCAATTAATATTTTAAGGGAAAAAATGTCGGGCATAGAAAAACATATTCTTGAAAAATACTCAACATTTAAACTACACTGTGGTCAGATAGTTAAGGGATACTATACTGCATTGTGGAAAAAACAGCTAGACAAACATAAAGATGGTAAACTACGAACTTATGTAACATTCAAGTGCAACTATGGTTTTGAAAATTATTTGTCAATAATTCGACATTTTGAGCAAAGGAAATGTATTACTAGATTAAGAATATCTGCTCACAAATTGCAAATTGAATCTGGTAGATACCAGGGTACTCTTCGACAAAACCGAATTTGTCTCAGGTGCACCTCAGGTGAGGTTGAGGATGAAGTTCATTTTTTATTTAAATGTGACACTCATTTATTAAAAAGAGAGGAAATGATGCAAAATATATTAAAATCATGTCCAAACTTTCAAAATTTGAATATTGATAACAAATTAATTTGGATAATGAATAATGAGGATCCTAATGTACTATTTGCATTTTACAAATATATAGAAGATACTTAAGAATTAAAGTACAACTTAATCTGCAATAACTAATTCATTATAACTCTTTAATATGAATTTGGATACCCTGTTAAGCCTGCACAGATCATAAGAAGAATTTCAAATTCTTTGGCACCGTCCCTTGATGATCTTTGCTGGCTGGACACAGAATCTATAATCTTAGAAATATGTTTTAAAAATATATTTTCAATAATTAAGGAGCTTGACTCATCTGCATTAAGTACAAGTAGGGACTCCCCTTTAAGCACCGACTCTTGGTGCTTTCTGCAGATAAGTCATATTAAATATCCTTTATTAAATAAACTTTGTTATTTGCAGTATACCTCATAGTCAAATGTGGGAGTGCTTAATTGCTTTGTTTTTTACTGGGTTCTTTTTGTATTTTTATATATTGACATTTCTCCGCACAAACTACTAATGCCTCATGTTTGTCTTCTCAAAGTGAAGATACACTTACCGGGTGCACTTGAGTCATTTTCAACATAGTATTCATTGAATAATAATACATTGCTACTATTTCGTTGAGTGTATTTTCTGTGTTATATTATTTTATTTTATTATTTTTATAACACTTGTTACATATCTTTACTGTGTGTGTATTGCATATGTTATTGTTTATAATAATATTGTCTGTATCATATGCCCTCCTGGGGCCCTAATTTGGTAAATAAAAATATTCTATTCTATTCTATTCTTTGTGGAGAGTTGTCTCATTGGCAACCATACCACATCTTTTTTTTTTTATATCATAGACAAACTGTCGAAAAAGCGAGATAAACGCGATTCCATTGTTAGATATGTGTATCAAAACTAAACTCAGTGGTTGTCGTTGCCAATTCATAAATTTTATACATTCACGATCACATGTTAGTTTGCGTTTTTTGTCTTGACTGGAAAAAAAATGCATCAAATATTTTCCGCTGGACGATAAGCAACGGAAGATCAATCATAATTTGGTGTGAGTAAGTTGTTAATGGTTGTAATTAGGAAATAATAAATGTAAATCCATGATAAACAAAATGACGATGTGTCCCTTTAGGTGTTGTCAGCTGAACCAAAGTATTTACAGTTGAAATTAAATTGACCAAAAATGCTATAGTATTGGAAACGAAAGGTTAATGTTTTGTTTCTGTTGTAATTTTGGTGGCCGAGCAAAAAGAAAATTAAAAAAAAATTCTAAAAATTCTATCGAAAGTGCAACTATCAAATGTATTTCAAATACAAGTATTTTGTTTGTTTATCTCCAGTCCTATTGACCTTTATAATTAGGTTAAATATGGAAGTATTATATTTCTTTTACTTCCATGGGTTAAACAAAACCGACATCAACAACGTAAGATGAATTTATATTTTCATTTATTCTAATCTTTCATGTATGTTATGATCATACATACTATTCCCTACAATATCCACAAAGCAATAGCAAGGAAAATTGTCCACATCTATTTCAACTTTACTGAGATGCAAAAATCCTAGCTTAGCAGTTTTGATAAAGGATTTAGAATTATTAAGTTAAGTAACCAAATGAGATGCAATCTTCATCTAGATATATTATGCAGATGCATTTTGAAAAAGGGATGTGCCAATTGAGGCAACCGTAGTTTAAGAATGTAAAAAAAATCGGCTTTGAATAAACCAAATAGATGGGTACAATGTAGCTCAACCCCCCCCCCCCCCCCCCCCCCCCCCTTTCCATTTTAACCCGCATCTGTTATATACTATAGAAGTATTGAACTATCTTTACGTGCATATAAACTCTTATCACACATCATTTGTTTTTGATTCATATTGTTGGCAAGGTTATACTATCAATCATTAACACTATGTGTAAAACTATTTTATTTATTTATATCTTGTTTATGTTAAGGAATGTGATTGATTCAGCCATCACTTTATCATACATCCACAGCTTCTGATTGTTAATCAAATGTTTCTGCCTATCCTTCAGGCTGGAATGGTTTGTCACAAAGCCAAATGAACTCTACTTGCTATGTCCACTGGCGGATTAACGTGACATTGATATAACAAGAAAGGTGTCTTGTCCTTTATACTTTCTCTATATAATTTGTTCTGGGCGTTTTTTTTCTTATAAAGTTGTTTATCTATTTTTCAGAGTTAAGATTTTAGCAAATATTAAAGTGTAGGACGAATGTGCCTTGTGTTTAATTTTAGTAAACGATAGTATTTTATTCATGTGTGGTGTCTGCTATTTGGTCGAGCTGCTGTCTTTTTGACAATTCTCCATTTCCATTCTCAATTTAATTGTTAATTGTACTTATTGTACCAATATTTTATAGTTGCATACCCTGTCTTGAGTGTATTCTCCCTTATGTTCAACTGATCACATTATAAAAAAGACTATATATAGCAGAGTTGAATAAAAAATTTATTTTTTTCATAAACCCACGATGCTTTTTGAAAATTCTTGTCGTTGAGTTGCTGTCTCATTGAAGTATACTCCATATCTCCTTTTATTTATGCATATATAATGTGATTATGAGCAATACAGTTTCTGTCTATCCTCTATACGGGCGGATTAACGTGACATTGATATAACAAGAAAGGTGTCACGTCCTTTATATTTTCTGTATGTGATTTGTTGTAGACTTTTTTTTTTATAAAGATGTAAATCTACTTCAGAGCTCAGACTTTCGTCGATATTAGAGTGTAGGATGGATGTTTAGAGTGTAGGATGGATGTTTCTTGTGTTTGCTTTCAGTAAACGATAGTATTTTATTCGTTTTTGTTTGTTTGTTAATTGTACCTATAAACCAGTATTTTTATAGTAACGTACTTTATTTCAAGTGTATTCTGCCTTATGTTGGTATTCTATATATACTGGTCGATATTAAAAAGACAAAGAGTTTAGATCTAAACAAAACCAAAACACATTTCTTAACCCGCGATGCTTTTTTGAAATTTTGTGTCGTAACTCGTTGGATTGCTGTCTCATAGCCTTTTCAATATTACATGTATTACACATGCAAGGGTTTTCGATATCCCAAACTAGTCAAAATACTTACTAAATTTTATCATCGGTACAAGGACACCATTCGTAAATACAAATCAACATGCAATCTTATACGTTCAGGTCTTTCATGGTAATATTCATTACAAAGCACAAAAATATCGGCAACCACCTCAAAATCTATAAAATAACCAAACCTTTAAATAGATTATTGAGAAGGGATATCGTTACGATACTGTCGTCAAGTCATTCAGGATTGCATATTTTGGTAATAATATTAATTCGCTCATAGGGTCTTTGCGTCGGAAATAAACACATTTATTCTAAACCCAGTTGTTGGCATGATACTGGCAATGTTCTCAGTCTCATATATTTCATGATGGTATGATCAGGTAGATTGGTATTACATCTATGGTATGATATACTAAACCTCTTATCATATGGGAGGGATTGTTGTTTCTTTTGTTACCAATATATATATTCTGACATCGGACTCGGACTTCTTTTAAACTGAGTTTTATTGTGCATTTTGCTGTGTTTCTTTATTCTACATTGGCTGGAGGTATAGGGGAAGGTTGAAATCTCACAAAACTTGTTTAACCTCGACGCATTTTTGCGCCTGTCCCAAGTCAGGAGCCTCTGGTTTTTGTAAGTCTTGTATATTTTTTTTAATTTTAGTTCATTTATATGTTTTAGAATTTAGTAAGGCGTCCAGAGTGCACTATTACACATTTTTATTAAGGGACCGGCTGCGTGATTTTCTCGTTGCGTTGAAGACCCATTGGTGGCCTTCGTCTGTTATATCATCTGCTCTTCGGTCATGCAGGTTGTTGTCTCTTTGACATATTCACCATTTCCATTCTCAATTTTATAAATGATATATAAGCTATACAGTTCAGTCTGCATATATTAGAACACATACATAGAATCGATTGTTTTATGATACACGAATCCGTCACTGAGACAGAGTCCTAATATAAGGCCCCGAACCCAACTAAATAAATCAGTGCTCTCGGTGGTACAAAGTATACCAAAATATGTGACTAAATCCTGTTTACTAAACAACATTTCAGTTGTATGCCTTCGTGTTCCCTAGTCTTTTAGTTTTCTCTATGTTGTGTTTTGTGTACTTTATTTGTCCGTTTGTCTTTTTTTCCATGGCGTCGTCACGGTTTATTTTCAATTACTAGTAATGAGTTTGAATGTCCCTCAGGTATCTTTCGTCCCTCTTGAAATACAAGTCTTAAAAACAACACTAGGAACTGAAGCTATATATTATTGCTTGTAATTGTTTGGTTGTTGTAGGTTGCTGTATATATCATATTTGTTTTTTGCTTATTGTTTTGTATGTAAATCGGGCAGTTTCTTTTCTCATTTGTATTGTTTTATATTAAGAGGCCTTCTGCAGTTTACCGTGCGGTATGCTCATTGTTGACTTTTTACGCTAGCAAAGGGTTACGATCCAGTCTCAACACCTCATAATCAGAACCCTTGGCTAGTGTAGATGTACAATGACCCTAAATTTGTTATGACTTCAACACTTTGTCTCTGGTGGACACTTGTCTCATTGACAATCACACCATATCTTCTTATTTCTGTATTAAGACATGACTCACGGTATGGTTTGTATACATTACATTAAAAATTAATAACAGAATCCTAACAGGTACCCCGTGTTCTATAGATTGTAGGTATATGACAGCGGGGGACCACTGACTGCCTAAGAAGGGGCCCGCTTCAGTCATGCTTCAAGAATTCCCTAAATATCAACCACAAAAGAGGGGGGGGGGGGGGGGGGGGGCTAAATCATCTCTGAATGACACCAGCGGCATCTTTCACTTTGATATCAAATATAAGGAAAGAAAAATATACTAACAATGTTTTATTATAAACTCGTTAGCCATGTAACAAAACAAGGTATAACAATAATAAATAGGTAACAATATGTTCATCTAAAATGTTCACATCATAAATTCACAGGCAATAATTTACCGCAATCGGCAATCACGTAGGTTAATATAACGCTGGCAGTGTTCATTTCGTTCCTCTGGACCCGATGCGCGATATACGTCTGTCCTATATAAAGATTACTGTGACTAGTACTTTATAGTTTGGTTTACATTTCTAACCGGATTTGAAGAGCAGGATGGCGACTTGTCCCAAGTAGAAATAGATGAAGTGCTTGGTCTCGTGTGTTACGTAGCTTCCAAAGTTACGTCCAACGATACAATGCCATGTTGGGTTGTATTTTTTGTCGAACTCTTTCTTGATGTATGCTGCAATATCTTTCTCGATGTTGTATTTCTCCAGAGCTTGTGTTGCACAGTCAACAGCATCCTGCTGCATGTCTTCTGACATGTCAGCATTCTTGATTACAGCTTTTCTTTCAGACATCTTAACCTGAAAAATATTTTAAAGAAATTATAAAAACGGTGAATGGAATACTAGTATTGTATTACATTTATATATTTAGACATTTAATTACGTAATTGATGTAATAAATTGCATATTATTATATCACAAGCCCTTACTCGGCAAGTTGATTGTGACTAACATCTATTGGTCCAAGGTTTTAAACCATTTAATCATAAATCTATAAATTATTAAACGAGTACGGATTTCATGTTCTAATTTTCTATACAGGATTCCTGATAAGCGGAAAATTAAAATGAATTACGAACTCAATTTAACTGTTGTCAAATCTAGCAGTTTCCTTTAATAGTTAATATCTACCGAGTTTTTGGGAACCATTCTAAGAAGAATATTATACTCTACATGAAACGTCGCTATGATAGTACAACAACAAAAACAGCTGCAATATACGCATTACTATGTGCACTAATTGGAGGTTTTGATTGAGGTTATGCGATCGTAATAAACCACAGGCACTAGACGTTCTGTCAATAGTATAAAAAAATATTGGCAATGGGAAGAAAAGAGTGTCCATATATATATGTCTAGTGCCTGTGAATAAACAAACAATAATAAACAATGTTTACATGCTATTTGCATATCACGAAACATTTGTTCGTATCTAAATTTTCTTATTAAACATGTAAACCTTAATTAATACCAGAGATCTTTTACCAGAACCTTATTTTAATTATTTCATAGAAGTAAAAATGGAGGAAACAATTTCCAGTTAGGTTCAGCAGTAAAAGATATCATGAAACAAAATAAACTTTGAACAACCAAAAAGTATTTGAAAAAAAATTGACATGATAACTGAATTTAATGATGAAACATTAACAAGGGTCAACAAGCGTATTAAACCATTCAAGCAAAAATCAATCATTCTGATGAAGAGCGGACGTCTTAGAAATGACCCATCACTCAATATGAAGCGCGGACGTCTTTGAAAACACCATTGATTAAAACTATAACATACAGTGATAATAATGTAATGCTACATAACTTAAAATAAAAAAAGTTAAAGGTAAAAATTAACAATACTTACAAGTAGTTTCTCTTAAGTCGTCAGGACGGTCTACAGTCAAAAATATCTTTCAATTGCTGAAGCTTTCATGGATACGCAAAGATTTTACTTATGTTAGTAACCAATGCGTGCATTTCACTGGTCACCGTGTAATAGCTCTCTAGTTTAGTTTATCAACCCATAATTCCACCAACAGGAAATGTACAGTCTAATATCAGATCACTATCGGTATAACTAATAGATTGCGGCATTTACTGAACACATTCGCACAAGTCATAGCTTTTCTAAAAAGCTAACCGTCTTTATCTGATAAAAGTGGAAATGTTTTATAATAGCCTTGTATATCAACTAAAGTGAACTTATTAAAGGCTTATAGGGCTAATTACAGTCTTTCCGATTGAATTTTCCTCGGAGTTCCGGGTTTTTGTTTTTTTATACATTTTTTTTTAGATTTAGAGGAATGTATTAACACTGGATATGGAGGGGTGATGTCTTCACTATCTGCGATAATTTTGCAACTTTTTTTTTTTTTTTTTTTTTTTTTTTATTTAATCATTTTTTGTGATACTAGTAGGTGAATTAAGTTTTCTACAGTAATCTTCAAAGACAAGGAAAACACATTTAAAGATTTTTAAAAATTCTTTATTCTCATAAATGGATTTACTTTTTAAGTCAACATTACTCCTTTACGCTGCTAGCAGCAATCGCAGGCAAGACACAGGGTTTCACAGACCGCTTTATGATTTTTTTTGCTATTAAGATATTTGTGTACATGACTTGTATTCACAACTATGCTATATATTATATAGGCATGAAATAGAAGATGCGACACGGGCGTAGGAGTAAATCTTTCTATAGATTTCAGGAGAAAATTTGTGTAATTTTTAATAACTAAATACATAAATAAACTAAATGTACATGCATATACATGTGTTTCACTATTCATATTGTTGCAGTTCTAGCATGCAGTGTATGTTCTTTAGGTTTGTTTTTATGTTATGATATCATATTGACCATTTTCAATATCCAGTCGCAGACAATATAGATTGATATATTAATTTGTGCTATTTCGTGTCTGTCGGTTTTTGTGTATGACGTGCCTGCAGAGAACCAGCTATCTTCGGTAGGAAAACTGAAAATCCTAGTCAAATAAGACCGGATTCGAGATCAACTGATACGTGTGGGTTTCGAACTTACAAACTTACAACCTCAGATTTCCCGAAAATATATTGAATACCATGCTATAGTCCTATCACTAAGATGACCCCCCTTAAGATAGGCAACTAGCTAAGCATTTTATAAAAAAGTGTACGCGAAATAAAAACAGCATACTATAATATAAGTTTGTCCCGTCCCTTTTTAGCTCACCTGGCCCGAAGGGCCAAGTGAGCTTTTCTCATCACTTGGCGTCCGGCGTCCGTCGTCCGGCGTCCGTCGTCCGGCGTCCGTCGTCCGGCGTCCGTCGTCCGGCGTCGTCCGTCGTCCGTCGTCCGTCGTCGTTAACTTTTACAAAAATCTTCTCCTCTGAAACTACTGGGCCAAATTTAACCAAACTTGGCCACAATCATCATTGGGGTATCTAGTTTAAAAAATGTGTTCGGTTACCCGGCCAACCAACCAAGATGGCCGCCATGGCTAAAAATAGAACATAGGGGTCAAATGCAGTTTTTGGCTTATAACTCTGAAACCGAAGCATTTAGAGCAAATCTGACATGGGGTTAAATTGTTTATTAAGTCAAGATCTATCTGCCCTGAAATTTTCAGACGAATCGGACAACCGGTTGTTGGGTTGCTGCCCCTGAATTGGCAATTTTAAGGAAATATTGCCGTTATATGGTTATTATCTTGAATATTATTATAGATAGAGATAAACTGTAAACAGCAATAATGTTCAGCAAAGTAAGATCTACAAATAAGTCAACATGACCGAAATGGTCAGTTGACCCATATAGGAGTTATTGACCTTTATAGTCAATTTTTAACCATTTTTCGTAAATCTTAGTAATCTTTTACAAAAATTTTCTCCTCTGAAACCACTGGGCCAAATTTATCCAAACTTGGCCACAATTATCTTTGGGGTATCTAGTTTAAAAAAATGTGTCTAGGGACCCGGCCAACCAACCAAGATGACCGCCATGGCTAAAAATAGAACATAGGGATAAAATGCAGTTTTTGGCTTATAACTTAAAAACCAAAGCATTAAGAGCAAATCTGACATTAGAAAATTGTTTATCAGGTCAAGATCTATCTACCCTGAAATTTTCAGATGAATCTGACAACCTGTTGTTGGGTTGCTGCCCCTGAATTGGTAATTTTAAGGAAATTTTACTGTTTTTGGTTATTATCTTGAAAATTATTAAAGATAGAAATAAACTGTAAACAGCAATAATGTTCAACAAAGTAAGATTTACAAATAAGTCAACATGACTGAAATGGTCAGTTGACCCATATAGGAGTTATTGCCCTTTATAGTCAATTTTTAACCATTTTTCGTAAATCTTAGTAATCTTTTACAAAAATCTTCTCCTCTGAAACTACTGGGCCAAATTAATCCAAACTTATCCACAATCATCTTTTGGGTATCTAGTTTAAAAAATGTGTCCGATGACCCGGCCATCCAACCAAGATTGCCGCCATGGCTAAAAATAGAAGATAGGGGTAAAATGCAGTTTTTGGCTTATAACTCAAAAACCAAAGCCTTTAGAGCAAATCTGACAGGGGGATAAATTGTTTATCAGGTCAAGATCTATCTGCCCTGAAATTTTCAGATAAATCGGACAACCCGTTGTTGGGTTCCTGCCCCTGAATTGGTAATTTTAAGGAAATTTTACTGTTTTTGGTTATTATCTTGAAAATTATTATAGATAGAAATAAACTGTAAACAGCAATAATGTTCAGCAAAGTAAGATTTACAAATAAGTCAACATGACCTAAATGGTCAATTGACCCCCTAAGGAGTTATTGTCCTTTATAGTCAATTTTCAACAATTTTTATAAAATTTGTAAATTTTTACTAACATTTTCCACTGAAACTACTGGGCCAACTTCATTATAGATAGAGCTAATTGTAAGCTGCAAGGATGTTCAGTAAAGTAAGATGTACAAACACATCACCATCACCAAAATACAATTTTGTCATGAATCCATCTGCTTCCTTTGTTTAATAGTCACATAGACCAAGGTGAGCGACACAGGCTCTTTAGAGCCTCTAGTTTCTTAAAAAAATCAACCAATAAAAATCAAATCATGTTTACACAAAAAACACGGCAAACGAACAACGAAAAACAAATATGATAAAGACTAACGATAACCACTAATATACATCGACTTTGGACAGACACATACAGAAAATGGATTATACAGTTTAGGAAGTGCTTAACCCTACCCGTGCATGGGATGGCTATGTATCGTCAGCGCAACGATAAAACAGTACATGTGTGTTGAAAGGATACTGTGTGGACCAAGCATATACCTTGCTGGAAGCCCTTCATTCTAAAATATGGGCACGGTCATCTCTTTAACAACCCTAAACATGGGTCCCTTTAAAGTGCGAAACGGAACTGAAACGAAATGAAACAGCGAAACGAAACATGTAAATTGAAATCTTATTCAGGTTTATGTTATTTTTATTAGATTATCCTGACTTTTATTACATACATCGTCATTCTTCCTTTATTGTTGCTGCTAAATTGCTCACCCAGCCTTTTGTTTTACTGAAAACTCCTGTTCTGCCTTTTTTCAAATTTTATATCCTAGCCAAACCCCTAAAAATCAAATGGTAGCTCCTTAATTTGTTCTAACCCTATTGTGCATGTAAACATCGCAGCCAGACATTATAAACAACCAACCCATCTTTGTTGTGTAATTTTGCTTCTCGGGTAGATTACTCTGACGTCCAACGGCTGTTTTACCAGACATGGGACCCTAGCTTGTCTGGTAAAACAGCTGTTGGACGTCAGAGTACTCTCGGACTAGGGTATAATTCAATCATCTTTATCAACCCAATATCATATCAATGTAGTCTGACCGAGTTTAGTCCAGTTTGCCAGACTTTTTTTGATTTTTTTTCTTCAAACGGACAACAAAACCAAGTGTTGACAATAGCTTATTAAGATTTTGAATCAAACACTGCCTCCGAGGCACTAAAAAGCATGTGCACATCTTTGATGGCCATTAGACTTTTTTTTCTAAATCAGAAACCTGTCCCAATAGTTCCATGCAAGCGATGGTCTTTGAAAAGACTGAAGATGCACGATTTGTTGTATTAGTTGTTAGTGGCCTTGAACTAGCTGTCAGTTACTGCGAGTACTATAAGATCAGTCGTTTTGTTGCTGGGATATAAAAGTACCCGGTCAGGGGCATAACTAGAAGGAAACGATGTGGAAGCAACTACTGCCGAGCGGAGCGAGGCGAAAAAAAATTGGGACCCTATTTGCCTCGGCATATTTTCAACGATATCGAAGGGATCTGATAATTCTAATGTCGATTGGTACATCTTATTCCAAACTGATGAACTGTTCACTGTAAAATGTGCTCCAAAACTACATATCTTAGGTCCGTGTAACACTTATCAATTCAAAGTTTTAAAAAGTTTTGAAATTTTTGATTTTTGGAATTTTGATCAAAGTTTTAAAATATCAAAATTTCAAATTGTGTTAAAGTTTTGAAATTTTGAAATTTTAACCAAATTATTAAAATATCAAAATTCTAAATATCGTTTATAAATTTGATATTTTAGAAACTTGATCAAACTTTTAAAATACTAAACCTAAAGTGCAATTTTGATTATTTCACTTTTTGAAAGTTTAATTTTTTAAATGTTTGCTTAAAATATCAAAAATATTAAGGGGCGACAAGAGGGGTACCTGTAATCACTGATGTAAACACGGCTCTGATAAGAACTATTCTTAGTTATAAATAAATAGCATGAAATATATCAAATCATTCATAATAACAAAATAAATAATGAAAAGAAAAAGTCGTTTTTTTTTATGAAACATATTAGACATCACATGGGATAACAGTATCCTGAAATTTTAAGGTTGTGCATCTATCAAAAAAAAATATAATTAAACCTATTTAAACCGGAATCAACTACGTTGATTTAAATCTCTTATATAAGGTTAGCGTTTGAGATAAATAATTCAAATCTATTTTGTGTTCCCAGTGCCCAACATTTAGAAGTATCAGTGAAAAATTACCAACTCGCAGTAAACCATATAGTATTATTCGCCTTTTTGACGTTCCTGATGAAGGTAGATCCAGAAAAAGCGCCTCGGTGGGCTGGCATACAACTTAAAACGTTTTCCTTTCTTGTTTATCGATTGCATGATGATAATATATTGCCTTTTATGATGTATTTCAGTTCCAAGAAATGATACGAAAGGAATACTTAAATATAGCGTCGCAATAAAAGTTGTTCTAGGCGTATTGCAGCTGGCCCCTAGACAAAAAAGTGTACTGGTTCAGCGATTATAGACGTAATACTAAACTCCGAAACATAACAATGAACTCAAATCAAAATCATACAAGACTTAGAAGGACAGAGGCTCCTGGATTGTGACAGGCGCACAAATGCGGCGGGGTTTAACATGTTTCGTGAGATCACAACCCTCCCCTATACCTCTAGCCAATAAAGAATGAAAAACACACAGTGATACCTACAGTAAAACGCACTTCAATAGGAAATACAAGTCCTATGTCAGAATAGGAAACAAACTAAGAAACTAATTAACATGCATGACAATGATAATAAAATAACAAAGAATTACTATACATAAGGCTAGCAGTTACTGTCATACGCCAGCTCCAGACCTCAATTAAACTAATTGAAAGGTTTTATATGTCCTCATTATGCACACTCTCTCCCTGTTGCATTTATTGCTAATTTGTTCCAGAACATTCATGAAATATTTGTCACTGGCAACAACAAAAAAACGATAATTTTAAATAGGTTGTTTACATACAAATTACGAAGAAACGTAAGATTCAACTTCCGAGGACAAAGTTGCCCTTTGGATGGAGAGTTGTCTCATTGGCACTCACACCACATCTTCCTATATCTACTTATAGATGGATTTAAATATGTTTTAACTTCACTTTGGTCAAACACCTCTTGAATTGTTTCGTTCTTATTTGCTTGAATTTCAAATTTCAGTTTCAGCGTTCCGTATGTGATTTTTTTACTTCAAATTCTGCGTTTAACATTGTACTGGTTTTTCGAGAGTGACATTGGTGTACGGCCAAAAACGGAAAAAATCCATCATGCAGCTGACAATGTGGCTTCTCTTTGCACGCCCCATTCTGACTGGGTGTACATGTGAACTTTTAGTTTGCTAAAAGTCGATTGTCGTACGATAACTTCAAATATAAATACCCAAATAACAAAATGCAAATACGTAACAGTAATATCCTTTAATACAAAAAAATCTATTCCTTTTGTTTACTATAATAAAACAGTGGTTGATTTAGAACCTATAATGGAGCTACGTGTATGATAACCAGTCCAAACGTTGTCTTTAAGGTAGCAACCATGTAACTTTAAAAGTGGGGTGAGGTTGTTTTGTCGAAGCGCTAACAATTTTATTAAGTTTTTCATCGCCATTAATCAACTTGTCTGGTTCAAAATTCAACACTAAAAGGCATGGATAATTTTTCTTTTGTCCTCGTCTGGCACAGAATATTATATCATCAAATTAGGGATCAGAATATTTTAATGTACCATTATCGAAGCCCCTAGTGGTAGTATCAAGTAAAAAAACAGGGACTATCTAAATATTGGTTCCCCAGACGATTACCATTTATCGCTGATAAAACTTTTGAACACAATTTTCAACTTTCAAAATGCCGATACCTACAACTGGATAGATGGGTGCTTAATGTAGTACAGCGGCAACTATTACATAAACATGAATGCAAGTTGGGTGCTTAATGTAGTACAGCGGTAATTATTACATAAATATGAATGCTCGTGAAAATAATGTTTATGGTATACGTTTATATATGATATGAAAGGTTTTAACTTTTACAAAACCAGAGCTATACGTTGGATTTAAAAGTTTACTTTATTTGGCCTTTTCAATTTCATTTGACTTGATTTGCCTTTTTAATTTAATTTGGTTCGAGTGTCAATGATAAGTCTTTTGTAAACGAAACGCGCGTCTGGCGCAATAACCGGCAAAATTTAAATCCGGTATCCATCTATGATGAGTTTTTGTAGATACCTTGTAACAGTATCTTGGCTCCAATTTGCTGATATTGGATCCTATTACCGTCTTAATTTCAGCGTAAAAAAGATTATATTAAAAACCTCCCATACTGTGGACTAGCACAACCTTAAACCATGGCCATGCATTCAGTATTATGAAGCGCTTTTCTTGATCGACCTCCTTACGGAACGCTTAAAGCTGAATATTTAGGGCAAACAACTTACAAAGAACAGATAAAAACGTTTAAGATGATCTTTCATTCTGTACATGAAATGATATATTCTTTAGCCAACATGATTGCAGAAAGTAAGAACTCGTAAAGCAAAACAGAAAAAAAAATGAAATCAAAAGAGATAATACATCGTGTATTGGGCCTTTTTATGGCTTAGAGTTTAGTAGAAAATGTATATATATACATGCTCAACATAACCATACTATTTGACCTACTGCGAGTTGTTCAGTTTTTACTGTTACTCCTGTTTCTCCTAAAATATGGGTGCTAGAAAAACCAGCAGGTAAAATGGTCAATATCAGAGCCGTACGTCTGGTTTTTAAATGAATTATCTTCTTTTAAGAAATATTAATTTTGTCATCAAGTTTTTCACCGCTTTCAACTGTCCGTTTTATTTCATACATACACTTTTAAGTATCAGTATGTTTTTAATTTATATTGTTTCGTTTCGTTCCGCTTTTATTTCGTTTCGCTTTTTCGGGTATCCCTCTTATTGCCCCTTTTCTATTTTGATATTTTAAGCAAACATTTAAAAAATCAAACTTTCAAAAAGTGAAATAATCAAAATTGCGCGTTAGGTTTAGTATCTTAAAAGTTTGGTCAAATTTCTAAACTATCAAATTTATAAACGATATTTAGAATTTTGATATTTTAATAATTTGGTTAAAATTTCAAAATTTCAAAAACTTTAACACAATTTGAAATTTTGATATTTTAAAACTTTGATCAAAATTCCAAAAATCTAAAATTTCAAAACTTTTTAAAACTTTGAATTGATAAGTGTTACACGGACCATCTTAGACTGAGTATTACAAATTCAAAAGTAAAAATCTTGTAAAAAATACAAGTAACCTTCCGATTTTGTCATAATCTCCAAATTTTTTTTTTTTTGAAACCAAATGTCGTTATTTAATGATATTTCATCAATTAAAAAAAGTGACAACATAGGTGTTTCCTTTAACATTTAATTTATAAATTTTTATTTTGCGATTTCTTTTTTTGCATGCCGAATCAATGTGCACGCAACTTCGGAGCTACGATCTTCAAGTTTTCTGAATGAACAGCTTCATCAACACTTGTAACTAGGTTGTCAAACTAATATCCGGGGTAGACGGAAAGACACCAACAGTGTCCGATTCCGATTGACCAACTCATCTATCTCTTCTGCTTTTTTTTATTTTTTTATTTGTGAAAACGACGTGGATGCACGTGCTGTAGCTACGCCCCTGCAGGCCATGTCACTCTGTTTTTGTTAGATTTATTTCTGTGTGTATCCAATTGGTTTTTAGTTTTTTTTTCTTCTAATGTATTGTTGCACCACTGTCCCAGGTTACGGGAGAGTTGAGATCAGGCTAACATGTTTAACACCACCACATTCTGTATGTATGTGTCTTGACCCAAGTCAGTGGTTGTCGTTTGTTGATGTGTTACATTTTTGTTTTTCGTTCATAAATTAGGCCGTAAGTTTTCTCATTTGAATTGTTTTTCATTTTGGGGCCTTTTATAGCCGACTATGCGGTATCGGCTTTGTTCATTGTTGAATGCCGTACATTGACCCATAGACGTTTTAAATTTCTGTGTCATTTGGTCTCCTGTGGAGAGTTGTCTCATTGGCAATCATACATCTTTTTTATATTCAGGTCAAAAAGTAGTTTAACCCTGGAGTGGATCGTATTCACGTGCCCATGTCAGAACAGGTACCTCTACCATACCATCTATTATTTTTGAAAGAATCAATGTTGCACTCAAGATTCCGTTTTTTCTCCTTCATCAGATACCATCCAATGTTCATTGACATTTAACCTCCATCCCCAACCCGAAACCAAACTTTTAAAAATCTTGTGGCTTTGCTATTTGTTTGTAGCACAAATGAATTGGTTCTACATAGAAGGTGTTGTTGCCTGCAGTAACCAAATACCAGAAGAAATATTTAAAGTCCATATTTTACTAACAGGAAATCAGGAAGATTTGAATGAAATCAGCAGGTGCAGAACTTCATGCCCTGAAGAAAAATATGTGCAATTGTGGTTGAATTCTGTTTAGTAGTTGTAGGTAAACATGAAGCATGACAACCAAAGTGATCCCTATGTGTTACTAGTGATAGATCTTTAGGCAATGAAATAATTTGTAAGATCATTTACTATTTTGAGCACATTTTGTTCTACAAAGAAGGAATGGCTGTATGCATAAGGATGTTGGGTAAACAACAAGAGATTTTTTTAGGTATCACACAGCATTGATTGCTGCTCATTGTTGGAGACTATAGATATTGAAAGTGAGCTTTTTACAATTGCATCTAGTTGGGACATTTAAGATATATATGGAACATTAAATAATTTACTTTACCAAAAAAAATGAAGATCAATAGTAGGCTAGCTACATTTGTTTAATTTTTTTTCCCAGAAAACTCCAGATATCAATGATTTTTTGCACATTTTCTTCATGTCCCAACTTGGTTATGAGCAATCAAGGTTAATGGTCAGGTCCCACTCTTGTTTAGAATAACTTTTTCATTATCATGCAGGACAGCTCCAAGTACCAAAGAGACAAAATGAACTCTTCATTACTTTATGATAAGGAAACAGAGCACTCAAAATACAAATCATCAAAATATTTATACAATAACACTATCTGTGTATAAAATAAATAACAAATAACAAAATATGATGTATAACAATGCTGTCAAAGGTCAATAATGATGTCACAGCCTACAGAAAACATAAGCGTCTCATGATCACAATAATGGCAGTAAAATTTTGTTCCCATTGTTCGTGTTTCCTCTGTCTGTAATGCTGAGTATTTCTAACCGGATTTGAAGAGCAGGATGGCGACTTGTCCCAAGTAAAAGTAGATGAAATGCTTGGTCTCGTGTGTTACGTAGCTACCAAAGTTACGTCCAACGATGCAATGCCATGTTGGGTTGTATTTTTTGTCGAACTCTTTCTTGATGTATGCTGCAATATCTTTCTCGATGTTGTATTTCTCCAGAGCTTGTGTTGCACAGTCAACAGCATCCTGCTGCATGTCTTCTGACATGTCAGCATTCTTGATTACAGCTTTTCTTTCAGACATTTTGACACCTGGAAAACAAAATTAACAAATATTTATTGAATAATTAATTAATGGTTATAGTTAATTTAGTACAATCTGTTAAAAATATTTTTTAAAAGTGTTCATGCTTGAACATGTGTTACTTGTATGTGATCTGACATGATGTTTTGCGGATAAATGATTTTTTTCTCCATTTTTTGTTCGTGTAAAAATTTTCTGTGTCCATCAGTTTTTCCCACTTCTTTACAACCTCGTATGTATCTCTAAATTCTTAAAACACCTCAGACTCAGTGCGAAGCCACACTGTGGGACACATCAGTTTGACGCCTCCTTCCATTTCAGGAAAATGTGAGGGGCAATGCCAACGGAAAAGTGTTTGTTGCACATGTATGACTTCAAAGTTTGAAGTGGCGCAGATTTCCTCAAAATAAGGTGATGTTTGTCGGTAGCCTCATGTCCAGTGGCAAATATTTCATGCATGTTCAAGACTAGTACTATATACAACACGGACATTTGGTGCAGGACACAATGATTGTTTACTTGTCAATGTACTGTGCAAATCTATACAGCTATAGCATAGTTTATATGTTAAATATTTGAAACGTCACACGAGACTCACGGAGTGTCTTATAATTTTTTTGCGATGGGGAAAAATTAAATAATGGGGGGAATTTATTTTTTCAAGAGGGGTTTCGATAACAGGAAGTTTCACTTTTTTCACGGAATGTTTCAATGTGGATATATACAGACGTAGGACAAAACAGCTGCTGAGACTGAGTGTGACAAACTTGTATCTTTTCGCCGGGTTGAGCAGACGAAGGATGTAGAGCAGGTGTATTGCCCGCCTACTAAAGAAGTTAAGCATACTAGATCAAGTCAAATATTTTTAAAAAATGAAGTAAATAGTAAATACTTACTTGTTCTTGTTTGTAAACAGGTGGAGACTTTACTGTCAGATGTAGAATGATGTATTTTACATAGCAACCCACAGATTTTGTTTTTCGTAGAAAATATCTGAATTTTCATTGGTCATTTTGTTTCGTTCTTGAGTCCAGTCTATCATCCCAGCATTCCGTTTAAGCGGATATCAATACTAAATTTAAATTTGTAACGGTACAATAAGGGATATATTCCGGTTTTCATCCTTCAGAAGAAAACTTTCAAAATAGATGCAAATTAAGACAGGTATTTTGAGAATTAACTATCAAGATGTGAAAAGGTAGTAAAAATGTTTCAAGAACGATGATTTTTAATTTCAAGTTTGGTTAATGACAAAAAAAATCATTGGTTCTGACTATTCACACGCGGCCGAGCTGATTAAGTACATACTAGTTCCTGATGAAGCGACAAAATACTGCCTAGAAAAAAATTATGTAGAACATTAATGAAAAAGCCACTTAATACTGGTTTGAAAAAAAATTATGTAGAACATTAATTAAATTTCAAACGTGAAGATGATGATTTTGTAACTAAGTGTACCATTGGCCGATCCAAAACTTTTCATAGGAAGGGTCCCACTGACTGACCTCAGGGGCGGGGGGGGGGGGGGGGGGGGGGGGGGGAATCTCCACTGAGTCATGCCAGTTCAATGATTCTCTATATAATCAATCAAATTTTCCCTTCAGAATGGGGGTTCGGATCCCTCAGGGCGGGCGTATGACATTTTCGCCAATTATTTAAATTTTCATTCTTTGATTTTATAAATTATTCCGATTTTATATTTGCTCCTAATTGCATTTACAGAAAAACATAGGTGAGTAAATACGGTCCATACATATCGGAAGGTCAGTGTAAATGATCGTGAGAAAGGTTAAGGTATCATGACTTATTTTTTCTACACACCTCAATCTTGAATGGCTTTGTAATGATATGTCTGCAATATTTATAGATGCAGGGGCGGATCCAGAGAGGGTGGGGGGGGGGGGCTGTCTTGGGGGTTGGAACCCCCCTTTTTTGGACGATCAATGCATTTGAATGGGGAAATGTAGTCGGAACTCTCCCCTTTGTCTTGGGTTAGGACCCCCCTTTTTAAAGTGGCTTGATCCTCCCCTGAGATGGATCTTTTAAGTGCTGTCCGAAATACTTTTATCAGTTATATATTTTACACGGACGTAGAATTGGAAACTTTGTACCTTTAGTTTACACCCTCTTACCAGCGAAAGATGAACAGTGTTACGAAGTGATATGGAAAATAATCTCTGCCGTCAAAAACAACTTTCGTTTGTGGCCGAGGTTATGCATATTGAGTTTGAACAAGCAATGCATAACCCAATTAAGTATGCTTTTCCATACTGTAGAATAGATCGTTGTCGTTTTCATCTGGCTCATAATAAGGGCTGGTGAAGGAAACTTCAGTCTGTTGGGCTAAGCACAGAGCAGAGTATAAAGACAAATTAAGTGACATTATTAAATGGCTATCCCAATTGATTGACAATTCCTAAAATTTGTACAACTCGCTAACGGAGGAGGTCTTTGATGATCAATGAAAACAACATTCACCTGTAATTACCTGTAATTTACATGTAAAAAAAAATCGTCGCAAATGAAGGAAAAATCGGCGCAAATGAAATGCAGATCGGCGCAAATGCAAAACGCAGCTCAGGGTTCCCTCGATCCGCCTATATATGCGTATTGATGGTATATTTGGTAAAACTTTTAACAATTTCTGGCCAAGTTGTGGTTACGTACAGCCAATAACACAAACTGATAAACTTTTCTATTGATGGAGCTAGCAACATTTCCCGATAATCTCAAAGAAACACACGTGTCGCCTTTTTTACTGAGACAAATTGTTCAGCTGGAAGTGGTCAACTTTAAGAGGTGTAAAAACGAAAAACTTATTGAATATAATTATGACCATGTCCTACTATCATTATTTAAAGAGTCATTAAAGTTGTCTCAGAAAATGCATGTGCACTTTAATCTGTTATTTTGTTATATATTTTGTAACGGAAAGTGTTCTATTACTTGCTGATTATTATACAGTGTTATAATCAGGACCAGACATATAGAATCGAATTCATAACAGTGTGGCTATGGACATTGATTGGCGCACTTTAATATCCCATTGACTGGGACAGATTAGGTGAACGTTCGTCTATAACACCCATTGCTCACGACGTCCTTAATGTAAACATTTAAACAGTGGGGTCACCAAAGGTTCTCAACGCCTATATAATATAATTCGAAATACTAATCAGGAATTTGTGTTTTGATTTATATTGATTAATTAAACGTCCTTTACTTGTGTTATGTTTCGACAATCAATTTTCATAATAAGATATCGCAAAGCCATGTTCTTTCAGAAAAAAGATTGACTTACTGGCTTTAAAAGTTGCAATGCATGTATTGATTGATTATCTTTTTCGGATGTCAAAGCGATTTAACAATTGCGATTGTCGAGTTATGTAATCTTCTAACTTTTATCTGGTCTAATTTTATTTTAGAACGAATGCATAATCCACTTTCAAAAGTTGTGCAAATACGAAACATAAAGACAAAATATACTTATGCCCTGTCTTTTTCGTACTTGAAAGTTATTGGATAGTAAGAAAGCTATTTGGATTAAATCTTGTGAAATTTGCATGCATTTACGTTATTGTATTGGCAAAATGTATCATTTGGTGTATATAGGAAACTTAAACCGTTCTGCTATACTGCTACTATACTTGTGAAAAACAATTGGCAACAGAAACGCATTCATCTTATCTATATAAAAAAATCGACCCAATTTACATAGAAATGGACGTCTTCGTGCATTTGTGATCGCAAATAAAATATGTTCCGGACCTTATGCGTATTTGGACCATACGCGCATGACCATACCCGTCATTCGCGTACGATCGGACCATACGTGTATGGTTGGGCCATATTAGTATACCCTTATGGTCATGATATATGCGTATGGTCCAAATACTCATATGGTCTGGAACACATACATGATATTCTGTGCGTTGTCGGTCGTCTATTAATTTTTTTCTTTTGTTGATGGATTTGACGTCTTTCTGTGAGTGATTATTTGTTCATGACTTAAAACTTACTTGCAAATAATTTAAAACCAAGACTTGATTTATAAAAATGTCCAAACAAACCATGATTTTTTTTAAACATACATCACATCCATTGCAAAAGGCTAAAATTCGCCAGGTCTTTAATTTCAACTAAGTGGGTTGACTAAATTAATGTTGCGGACCATTTTCCAATTTCCATGCGGTATCCCTATTTTTTTTCTCGCTCATCTTTTATGTTTGTTTTTTTTTCATGCCAAGACCTCTTGGAGCTTTCATTTTATAAAGTGTGTATTTTGCTAATGGTCGAAGGCCATACGGGGACCTATAGCTTGATAACGCCTGTTGGTCCCTGGAAAGAATGTTTCTGATTGTCTATCACACTACATATTCTTATTTTAACATGCAGTTATATCTATGATAAGAAAGAAAATTGAATTGTCATTGAGACAAAAACCCAACCAAAGAGCAAAAAAAGAAAAAAAAAGCCCAAGGCAACATGTAGATCTTTCGTATCAAGGGAATTGCTATAAATATATTTATTTCAGGTTAATAGTATTAGGCCATACATACTCAAGTTATAAAATAGATCTTGTCGTCAACTTTTGCAACCAGCTTCTATGTTTCTATAATGCACTGTTCATCTTTTTTGGGCTTCGACTTTTCCATTGGACAGACAATTTTGTTTTCGACTATTTTAAAAAGATGCATTTTTTTACAAAATCATACAAGTAAGGAGTCTCTGGCCTTTGGTAGTGTTGTACGTTAATTAATGTTTGTTAATTTATTTGTTTTGGAAATAAGTATGACGTACATTTTCACTGAACTAGGACACTTTTTATAATAGTTTTTCGATATCGCTCGGGCAAAAATAATCACGAATATAATGCCTACCCATGTTATAACTACAATAAAGTATAGTTTGCATCAATTATTTCTTGAACCTACCATTTTTTGTTGTCTGTGTTGGATTTGTGTGGCATTGAAAAAAAACGAGTATAAACTACACAGTGCAGCTTCCAACAAGAATACAAGATTTATTGGTTTTAAAAATGCGACCAAAATTTAAAATTTGCTCGCAGCGGAAAAATTCAACAGTTTGATTTTCATTGAAATAAAATAATTGTTATGATTTACACACCGTTACTTTTTCCAATATAAATATTCGAACTATTTTTGTTGTTGTTTCCTTTATAAATTTACATCATTTTTAAAAAGACCATGGTGCACGTGTCTTCGATATTCAGAAGACTATAAAAGCGATGTCCATTATCTTTCTTCTGCTGTAAGTTTAATTTAGTTATTTTGTGTCATAATTGCCATATCTCGTATATTTTAAATTTGATTAAAGAAGATTCAGGTTGTCTTACACGTCAATGATACACACAAAAAAAAACGATAACAAATAAAATAAGGTGCAACATTCATTCCCCATGAAAAGAATACATCACATGGATGTAATTTTTGTAAGAAAAATACCAATTTCGTGAGAAGTTGTGTATTGGACTGGAAGAGCCAAGGCAAACTGACAAATATCTGAATGAACGAATCGATTTATGGTATATATAAAAAACAAAGCCCACATGGTTAGAATTGAATAAATAAAATAGAAGGCCACTCTTAAATGATCACAACGTAGAAGTTTTTGTTCTCTTAATCAATAAGATATTTTCTGAAATAACGCGGGTCCCCATTAACTTAAAAGTTTTTATTTTTTTTAATTTTTTACCATGAATAAACTTTTTTTTATTATTATTATTATTTATTGATATCAGCTCTGGACATTAATATTCTTAAAAGTGAAACTGTTGTAAGTGATGGTATAACAATTATTTAGAATAAATTCCTTAAATGATTTGTGAAAAGAAAGTTTCATTTTATGTATCAAAATGTGTAACAAATGATTATTTAAATCCCCACTTGAAGGCCTCCGATAGACGAGTTAGCATAAAATCATCGCCCACGACAAACAAGTTATAGGTAAACTTTTCAGTACAATTACTAATAAACGTTTTTCCGTCGACCACACTGTTATGAATTTCATTCTATAACACTTATATAATGCGAACTTAATAATTTAATTTGAACGGGAATGGAATTGAGCGTGAAAATGAAGTCAAACTTCTGGGCGTGACAATTGATTTTCAACTTCAATGTGATACTCATATTTCTGTATGATATATTAATATGTAAGAAAGCATTTAAAATAACTGAATGTAATAAAACGATTTTATTTTCATCAACATTGGAAAGAGTAATTAGCTTTCAAGATTCAAGTATTGTTTCGAGTTTGAATTATTGTCTGGTAGTTTGACATTTTTATCATGCATGAAGAAAATAAAACTAGAAAAAGAGTAGAGGGAAAAAGACCATAAACTTGACTTGCTAAAGATTCATCCATGAAGACTTAATAATTTTCTAATAAAATCAGGCTTGTCAATGTTAAAAATAAAGATGAAGAACTGCGGTTCTAAAAATCTTCAAAATATTCCATTAAAAAATTTCCATTATATGAAGATCTGGATGGGGAAGAGCGTGGTCACTAATTTCTGTATTCTGCAAATTTTAACGAATTTTTCTTTATCTTTAGAAATAATGCCCATTCTGTAGCATTCTCTTGAAAATGATTTTCATGCTGATTTTTTCTGAAATTATATTGATTGATTGATTAGTGTTTAACGCCACTTTCAGCACTATTGTGCTTCTCCGTGGCGGTCAGTTTTTATTAGTGGAAGAAGCCCTCCAACTGAACAGAAACACCGACCTTCGTTTAGTCTGGTTGCACCAGAGTTATCGTTCTTACTGTGAACAATAACTCTACATATGCATATGGAGCGTTTTGATAATCTAGACTAACCTTCGGATAGTCTCGATTATCCCGACGCTCCATATGCATATATGTAGATTGTTGGCTGTAAGAACGATAACTCTGGTGCATCGAGACTAACCTTCGGAGGGAAAGCTGACAATCCTAGTCAATTAAATTTTATGTCGAGCACCACTGCCACCTGCTTAGTGCGGGATTTTAACCCACAACTTCAGTATTGAATGGGCTAGTGATACAGTATTTAACCACTGGACCACTTTTCCCCACAGTTGTTTCCCCTGTTTTAGCATCGAATCATTTGTTCTTCATTATATTTTTCTCTATAAATTATGTGTGTGCCATTCTTTTCTATTCTTTGAAGTTTCTTCAAGGCATTGTATTGTTTAAATTTGTTACTGATTAATGTATCTATTTATAAGAAAACATTGTAGAATTTCTGCAGTTGAGAACAACTTATGTTGACTTATATTACTTTAAGATATGCTGTGGCCACACTCTGGAATGAGCTTCAAATGATATTTACAACCAACTGAGTTCTAAAGTATGACTAATAACTGGAATTATTATGATAACTTTCACAGACTTGGCTCCTGCAGATCTTTAGTGATAACATTTTAAAGTGAATTTTATCCTTTTAGTTTATTCCTATTGTGTGACGATGTGCTGCTTTTTTTTATTCATATAATCAATATTTCGTGAATGTGATTTTTGTTTGCCGTGTTCAGGTATTTGCGCTTATGTTGAGGAACTTAGTTATGAAGACCTAAAGTTTCTTAAATCCGCTTCATTTTAGACAAGGCGGATAGTTGTCTCATTGGCATTGTACCACATCGTCTTTATATGTTACCTCACCTTCCTATAGGTAAAGGGAGGGTTGAGCGCTTCTTATGTCCATTCCCACCACATTCTGTCTTAAGCTAGGGACTGTTTATCAAGTGTTTTATTCTATATCAAATTTGTTTTTGTTTAACATCATAGGCATGCAATATACTGTTGGTTTTCTATGTATTCTGTTTCATATTTGTTCTTCTGAGCCTTTTATAGTGTGCGACACGAGTATTTTGCTTTCGGAAAACCCGATTAGAAATGGTTATATCTATAAAGAACATAATTATAGCGAAATAGATAGACAAATGTTAGCTCATTGAAAATGAAAATTAAGGTTAATATGTTTTTACGTAAGGCTGGCTGTGATTGATATTTTAGTCTGTGAGAATATAGCTTTCAGTAATAGCAAGTACTCCAAGATCGACACTTTGTGTCTTTTGTCACTTCGTTATTTTTCTTTCTGCATCGTGCAGATTTGATATAACAATTAAGCCATTCCAAATGATCTTCATTTTTTTTTATATTGTATGATCAAGGTAAGGGAAGCGTTGAGCGCCATGTGATATGTTGAACCCCGCCACATTATGTATGTGCATGCATGCCTGTCACACACCAAGAACCTTAATTCAGTAATTGTCGTTATTGTGTATCTGTCATATTTGTTTTATGAGTATCATAAATCCAACCATTGCTTTGTCTTCGTTTATCAGACCTTTTACTTTGACTATAAGCAGGCGCGGATCCAGAAGGGGGGGGTCCGGGGGTTGGAACCCCCCCTTTTTTTGGACGATCAATGCATTTGAATGGGGACATGTAATTGGAACCCCCTTTGTCCTGGGTTAGGAACCCCCCTTTTTAAAATGGCTGGATCCGCCCCTGATAAGGTACGGCTTTTGCTCATGTTGAAGGACATACGTAACGATGACCTTTATCTACTTTAACTCGCTTCAATGTAGAATACGGTGGACCGTTGTCTCATTGTCATTATACCACATTCATCGTCTTATCGAAATATGTGTACTGTATTGAACCTATCTTGTTTTCAATGGTAAACGTTGAGACCGAGCATTCATTAACAAATGACCTTTTTAGCTTTTCATACAATCATGACTTCTGCTCATTGTTTGAAGCTGCAGAGTAGTTTACCATTTGGCAATAACATAGCATCTCCTTTTCTTTATATATATATATACATCATGAAACCTGGCAACTTGTAGTACCACTGAGACAAAATGAACTCTTCTTTCATACTTTATGTTTAGGAAACAGATCACCCAAGATACAAAACATAAAAATATTTATAAAATAACACTATCTGTGTATAAAATAAATAACAAATAACAAAATGCTGTAAAATGTTGTCATGTGTCAATGCTGTCGCGGCCGCTTATGTAAAATATAAGCGTCAGATCTGATCATCACAACTTGATAAATGGCAGTAAAGTTGTTCCAATTGTTCGTGTTTCCTCTATCTGTCATTCTGATTATTCTAACCAGATTTGAAGAGCAAGATGGCGACTTGTCCCAAGTAAAAGTAGATGAAGTGCTTGGTTTCGTGTGTTACGTAGCTTCCAAAGTTACGTCCGGTGATACAATGCCATGTTGGGTTGTATTTTTTGTCGAACTCTTTCTTGATGTATGCTGCAATATCTTTCTCGATGTTGTATTTCTCCAGAGCTTGTGTTGCACAGTCAACAGCATCCTGCTGCATGTCTTCTGACATGTCAGCATTCTTGATTACAGCTTTTCTTTCAGACATTTTGACACCTACAAAATGAAACAATATTATAAATATATTTTTGTATTCCTAAGATGAACTTTGGTCAGAGAAACACTTACACACAAAATATGTTTAAAGCAGAGAACCCCGGAAGAATGTAATAATTGTCTCCTAAAATACTCCAAAAATAAAACCTTTATGATTTCAATAACGATTTCAGTAGACATATGATTTATTCACTTTACAACTTTCTTGTATATACATGATCCTTAGTTAATCTGGTATTGATATTTCGTCAAATTACACTGGAACATTTAATAAAATACTTGCGACACCCACGCCAATAATAACCTTAAAATATCAAACATCGCACCTGCCCCTCAAAAGCTATTAATTGAAAAAAAAAAATGAAAATAAGAAATATTCTTCAAGTAGAAATGATTAAAAGTATTATAATGCAGATATGTTTAAAGATCTTTAAAGGGTACATATTAGGTTTGTTTTGTATCTTAAATCTGAAAATCGATTTTTGTTGCCATGCATTTTAAGTGTCCTTACAAATCAACCTAGTAAAAGACAAATATTGTCACACCTCAAATAAAAGTTTATTGAATTCGTTTTGATAAATATATACATGTACTAAACTAAGTTTATGGTGCAAGATTAACAAACAGCAATAATGTATACATTTATGTTTTGATTGGGTGCTCTTTGGAAGTTATACTACTGTCAGAGAGATACCTTTAGCTATAAACAAGTCACAACATTAAATCTGAAGTGTGCATGGTGACGGTTTCCGTACATAAACATATTCAGCATATACTGAAGTCTTAAAATTAGTAAACAAAACTGATTCATATAAATGTAAGCATCATCGGAAAGAAGAAGCACCGACATGCATGAGCCTTTATCTTTTTAGGGGGGGGGGGATGTTAACCATTCAATATATATTAAATAAAACTACTTTTTCAGCAGACGACGGGTAGCACATACCTATCAAACATATAATATAGTTTAGTATTCGATCAAGCTTTTTAAAATGTACTGCAAATAACTATTAAAAGAATAAGATATAAGATAAACAAAAATATGTACTTACTTGTTCTGGGTTATAAACTGGTGTACTAGGCTTTGATTTTAAATATATATATATATATAGTAATATACAGATCTTATTTTGGATAGCAACCCAGAGGATTTATTCTCTTTCTATTGTATTTAAATTTTGATTGGTCACCTTTTATTAAGTTCTTTAGTTTAGTCTATCGTCCCACCATTCCATTTAAACGGAAATTAATATGGACATTTAAATTGTAACGGTATATTGGGACTGACTTTGAAAGGTCATTTCCGACAAGAGTAATCGGTCATAATCGATTTTTGAAAAGTCAGTTGTACATTTGTAGTTCTATTTGTTTCCCAATGTCAAATCAACCAAGCACGGTATTCTGTTTTTTGAAAGAAGTAAAAATACCGAACGCCGGAAGTCCGTAATCAAATACCAGTAGCAAAATCAAACGCTCAAAACAAATCAATCGAATAAATAACAACTGTCATGTTTCTGACTTGGTACAGGCATTTTGTAGAAATGGTGGATTTAACCTGGTTTTACAGCTAGCTAAATCTCTCACTTGTATGACAGTTGCATAAAGTTCCATTATATTGACAACGATATATAAACCAACAGACATATAATAGGTAAAAATGTCAAAAAGGGGCACATCAGTCACCATTGCGTTATAATCATAATCACCATAAAACCAAAAAAAAAGAGGATGTAACCAAGAAATTCCAAAAGGCATATAGACAAAGCACATTAGCAAACACGAAAGACAAGAATAACCAAATTTACCATAGCACAATAACACAATGACGGGATGTAGAAGTACAGAGCCACGTCACATGGATCATTTTGATTATTTTCTTTTCAAGTTCTTCGTGGATTTTATCCCTTTTAATGAATCCATTATGTGAATAAGATGGTAGGATAATACACAAAGAAGCTGTTTAATTAATTTATCGTGTTGACAAATATTGCCTGCTAGCTTACAGATGCATTGACAGATTTCAACGTTTGCCCAAAATTCGCTTGCTTACAGATGCATTGACAGATTTCAGCTTTTGCCCAAAATTCAAAATGAAGTCTGCGAGAACCATCATTTCAGCGAACGGTAAAAAAATAATTATTATATTCCCCTTTAATCTCGATGTATGTGTAAAATAGTGCATGCATGAAAGAACGAACAACAAAATCAGTACTAGTGATGATCCTGTGTGAAAAATAAAAAAGGACAAGTACAAGTTAAACAATAAGGACTATAAAAAGATGCCAGAAGATATAGAATGCAAACTCAAAGTTCTTATAAACATGCTGATATAAATGCATGCCAATATCAATGATTGTATAACATCAGAGTAGATTTTATATGCTCAACGACATGCACAAACTAAAGCTGAAGTTGAGATGGATCATGGTAAGGCAATGGCAATCTTTAAAAAACACAGTTTTAGAAAGACAATGCTATAGTACCAACTCAAAAGTTGAAAACAACGAGCACTGATAAAATGACTACTTGTTTGCTATATAGTACTTTTTTATTCGGACATTTTTTTTTTTAAAGAAATCCATTATACTACATGCAAAATCAAAATCACATATAAAATTGTAAACTAAACCGATAGTCCCTAATATTGTTATATTCACTGTCATCCTTTACAATTTTGTCATATCTTCACTGCCTATTTCACATTTAATAAATACACTGTCATCTCTTATGTAATCCATTGTTTTTAAGATTTCCAGCTCTACAAATTTTTGAGCTCCGAAACTTGCGTTCCTCTCCCCTACAGGACGTCCAAGGAAAGCCTTATTATCTTTGATAATATTTGGCTTTATCGTATATGTAACATTGCGACGAGACTTCGGATCCTGGCACTGGTCGATAAGGGAAAAGGATACCCGATGAGTGAAAGGCCAAGTCAGCAGAGCGTCGTGTTCTCCTTTACAGATGCATATGAAAATGGAAAGGAATTTACCTCTTGCTAAAATATACAAAAAAAAATAAAAAATGCACCAATTAGTATAAAGGACATGACAAAGATGAGGTACATGTCTTTTTCCAATGTACTCAATATGCAAAATAAATTATAACTACGGATTTTAAAAATAACAAGATACAACTATTAAACAATAAGGTTTAACTATATATATATATCAATGCTTTCTAGAAAAAAATATTATTTCCTTTATTTATAAAAAAACAACAAACAAAAACAAAAGCAATTGTACTATGATAGTACATTATCAATGAGTATATTTGATAAATCTATCATATAGTCAGTTTATTAGTGTAATGTACTTGAAAACTTTGAATTGATAAGTGTTACACGAACCCCACTAGTACCAATAGTATGTTGATTCCAAAAATGATAAATTGAGACAATGTTTAACACTGGACACTTTTAATTTGCAAAACACTCATTTGCAAATCCGCCGCCGCCTCAAACAAGAGCTACAATATCATGTATATAACCAAAATGTGCAGAATTACATGGGATTCAATAATTTCATTGGTTTTCTACAGTTACTTTCATATTTATTTTGCAATTTGAATTATAAAAACATGGGATTTTCAATATCCCATGGGACAGGGCAAAATCCCATGGGATTTACCATTATCCCATGGGATTTTGGTTAAATCCCATGGGATTTTTTTTTGTCCCATGGGATTATTGTAGTCCCATGGGATATTTGTTGTCCCATGGGACAAAAAAAATCCCATGGGATTTTTATTATCCCATGGGATTTTTAATATCCCATGGGACAAATTAAAATCCTATGGGATTCTAATTGTAAATATATAGATATAAATAAACAGTAATGTGTATGTTACAATGTATTCTATTTGGTAGTAAATTATTATAAGATGAATCTTTTTAATTGAATATCTTTTTTTCTTGGGAAATGTTAATTTAGCATATTGTTCTTTAACTGTTCAAAACTAAACTTTTAAACAACAAAGCAGATAATGTAAGTATCAATATATGTTTATTCATGAATTATAGAATACTTTCTTGAAACACAATTATTTGCCATTTGAAATCAATAAAAACTCTATTGTTAGGCTTAACATACTAGTAGCTCTAAAGTAAATCTATTTTTTTCACAATATCCCTCAACACAAAACATTAATAGTTTCTTATCATCCAGCATTGTTTGATGGTATAGTCCACTTTTTGGACATTCAGCACAGAACTTTGATATTATTGTGGTTTCAATATTTTTTTGAATTTAAAACAACTTCAAATCATTGACTGAGTGATGACAATAATAACTGATCCAACTTTTTTCTTTGAATTTATTCTGGTCTTGTTTCTATGTTTTCTCCATTTATTTTAGGTGGTGAATTTCAATCCTTCTGAAAAAGAACCAATAAAATCTAAAGTAATGGATTATACAAAATTGTTTTCATACATGTAGCAATAATATGATTTTCAATAAAAATAGCTATGCGGTATGGATTTTACTGATTGTTAAAGGTTGTCCAGTGTCATTTATAGTTGCTAACGGCCTACATCCTTTGGTCTCTGATGGAGGGTTGTCAAATTAGCAATATACCACATCTTCCTATTCTAATACCATGTAACAATCAATTAATTTATTCTTCTTTATAAAATTTGGGTATTTTCCCAAGTTATATACATAATATATATATATACTGTAAATTCGGAATTAATGCAAGTTTTTTTTTATTGCGAAAAATGCAACGGAGTTGTAAACGCAATAATTTAAACTCGTATTATGAAATATTTTATATGGATTAAACAGGATTTTTCAAAATCGTAAAATTTAAAATCGCATTTAAGTCTAAAATGACAGAATCGCAATAATAAATGCACGCAATAATTTATGAATTTTACAGTATAAAGATCAATGTTAAAAGTTAAAACTTTAGACAACTATAATAACATTCCATTATTCACAAGAATTTGCAATATATTATACAAAATGCAGACAACAGAAACAATATTTCTTTAAGCTTTTGAAGTTCAGACAGATTTCAATTTGTGTTTTATTTCAATGAAAAAATACCTTGAACATATTGGAAATTATAACATTGATACAAACAAAATATGTATGTTTTATCCTTTTTTTTTTGTGTTGTTGGCTTGCTGTCTCATTTAAATATACATTTAAACATACATCAATAATCTTCTTCTTTATTAAAAGTAAAAATGGGATATTTTTGATTTTGATATCCCAACACATTATAGTTCTATCACATAACTTATTACCAAGTTCAAAAACACCAATGTGTTTGATATTAATTTTAAGACATGTATAAATGTTCCAGACCATATCAGTATTCGGATCTTACTTTTATGGTCCAGAACTTACAGTCCCACCATATGTGTACAGTCAGACCATTTAAGTATACTTGTACTGTCTGGTACCAGCTCAACCAAACCTGTGTTTTTATTTTAACTGCAATTAAACTTTTTGTATTAATCTATTAAAGATTTCAGTTATGTTGATCTGTACTGTACATTTGTTTGTAATAAACTTGACCAACTTCTTAAAATTGGGCAGACTGTATGCGTACAGTCCAAATACTTGTTTGTTCTGGAACATAAACATGATTAACAAGCATTTGGCAGGATGTCATGCTAAAATCCCATTAATATTAGTACTAAATTTTGAGTATATACATGTAAATCCACAAGTTACTTACTGAAATTCATGGTGAACACTCACCAAAAACTTACAATTTAGAGGAAAGACTGGAAAGATGAATGCACTAACACTATCAAAACAGAGCATAAAACTTACCGAAAAACAAGATGTTTTACATTTATCCAGGAGCAGGATAATTGAAAAGCTGTTTTTTTCTTTCTCTGCTGTCCATCATATAACCTTTGAATTCATTCATGCAAAATATGAAAATCTGCAAAGGTAAGACCTAGAACCTCAACTTATCCACATTTTGAATTTTGAACTGCATATACTTGTCCTTTTCATCTTGCTGACAACCTAAACATAAAAAAATGATAAAAACATAATTCTAGATTGAATTTGTGTTTTTATTTTTGTTGGTACATGTACAAACAATTTTCCCAACTTTAAAACGAAAACATCATCACCAAAGAGGAGGTCATACTAACCTCCGAAATATTTAAACAAACCGAAATTATTACTTGATTAAGATCTTGTCGTAAATTAATGGCATAGATACTCTTATTTTTGAAAACTTGATGTCTATTGCATACTTATATTCCTTTTTACGAGAGTATGCATATTAAGATGGACTCCATGGACTTTAATGTAAGCATGATTAATTTTACAGTCACTGACAGTTTTTCAGCTCTATGTGTATATTTTGAGAGAATCTTGCAATACTGTATATTCTGATATTCAGAACTTATTGTGAGGTTTTTATTAATACAACTGAAAGCTGTATCTCGTTTTCATTTCTGATACATATTTATGAGCTGAAGACCAGTGCCGAATTTTTCTCACTGCATTGAAGACCCATAGGTGACCTTCGGCCGTTGTCTGCTCTTTGATTGGGTTGTTGTCTCTTTGTCAAATTCCCAGTTTCCACTTCCCATTTTATATCATGTATGCTGATTTTTCTTAAATTACAATATTCAATCATGCAATTTTGTCTATTATTGAAAATACGATAAGCAAAAATAAATGCACAAAAAATTTAACATTGTTATATATCTGTAAAAGACTTTTTTTTAAATTCAAAACAGTTGCCTACACTGTTAATTTCCTTGTTTGATTTCATATTTTTAAAGCCTTTATAGCTAGCTAGATGGTATGCCGGGGCGGATCCAGCCATTTTAAAAAGGGGGGTTCCCAACCCAAGACAAAGGGGATGATCCTATATTCATTTGATTTGTTTTGTTGTCTCATACAAGAATATATATGGTTTGACGGTGGGGATCAGGAATCCTGAAATTTTTTCACCTAACCACTGGATGACAGGGGATCTCAACCATTTAAAAGTTTCTCAAACATGTGGGGGTGGGGGTGAACCCCATGGACTCTCCCTATATTTCCTTTGATTTGTTTTATTGTTCTATACAAGAATATATAAATATGGTTTAGGGGTGGGGATCTTGACCGTTTACAAGTTTTCAAACTAGAGGGGGTGGGACTTCACTTTTATTTTATTTCATTATTAATTTTATTGTCCCCGACAAGAATATATATGGTTTAGGGGTGGGGATCTGGATCGTTCACAAGATAATAGCACATTCTCAAATTGAACAGAGTGGGGTAACCCCCAAAGACCTCCTTTTAATTTCATTTGATTTGTTTTATCGTCCCATTCAAGAATATATATGGTTTAGGGATGGGGATCTGGACCGTTTACAAGATAATAGCATATTCTCAAATTGAAAGGGGTGGGGATTACCTCCCATGGACTCACCCTCCCTTCTTTCTTCCCCCCGAAATACCTTTTAATAAGCCCCAATGCACAGATAGTTCACAGTATTTTCCCTTGATTTACACTAAAGAATATACACTATACAGGTGTAATTTTTTTTTAAAAGATAATACAACTGAAGACCACCATGACCACAGTGGTGGATCCAGAATTTTTCATAAGTGGGGCCCACCGACTGCCTAAGAGGGGCCTGCTCCTGCCATGACTCAGTGATTCCATATATAATCAACCAATTATTTTCCCACACAGGGGGCCCTGAACTCCTGATTCCCCCTTTTTTTTCCTCATTTCAATCACCCTGATATAAATTTAGTTTTATCACTTACAATAGGAATGGTTTGAATTCCCCAATAATTCTTATATACCATTAATATCAACATATTTCATTTTTGATAAATGAAAGGCAAAAGTTTTCTATGGGTAGAAATGGATAGTGGGAAGCTTTCAGATTGAAATAAACAATTAATTTCCCCATAGGCGACAATGGTAGCCTTTTTCGAGATACAGACTTTAGAAAGTTGATTTTTTTAACGAAACCTTGCTAGAATCAAAGAAAAGTTATTAGGACAGTATTTTTTGGTCCCAAAAATATAGGTTCGCGTTGCTTTTCTTAGCGTATTTTGTACTTATCGCCCATGCCTATCAATTTTGCCCTTAAAAATACGTGTCTTGTCCTGGCGTTGAAAAGTCATCTCAGTGCCTTTAGGGCTACGGAATAATTTTTATTTTGCCTTTTGTATAAAGCAGAGTGCACGAAGTCTCTAAAAATAAAAAATTACGGGCGAACATATCGACCAATCAGGATTAGCCATACTCTTAATTCTGAATACCATGTTATGCTCATAAAATGGCTGCGCCCATAAAATTTAATGGTGTATTGTAACCTTCAGATGCCGGTGGCTGTGTTCAAAGTGCTGGGTTTTTATGACCCTCGTTGTTTGCGGACTAACTATTTAGGCCAGTGGTGGATAATAGTGTGCGTGCATTAATCTTCTATACCTTCTTAATCAATATATTCAAATACTGACGGCAAGTGCTGTAATGATGTATCAATGTCTTTTTGAAATCACCGTGCTATTTACATGTGGGATCGAGAATGCAGGGGAAGGAAACTTGTCAATTATGTTTATTTCTAAGCCAAAATAAAATGAGCCGCCGTAAAATTAACCTTGGGTAATAACAGTGCATGTAAGGCTCGTCTCGGAGGGGTGTCTTTTTTTCTGTCTTCTTTTTATGCCCCACCTACGATAGCAAAGGGGCATTATGTTTTCTGGTCTGTGCCTCCGTTCGTTCGTCCGTTCGTTCGTCCTGTTTCAGGTTAAAGTTTTTGGTCGAGGTAGTTTTTGATGAAGTTGAAGTCCAATCAACCTGAAACTTAGTATATATGTTCCTTATGGTATGATCTTTCTAATTTTAATGTCAAATTAGAGTTCTTACCCCAATTTCACGGTCCACTGAACATAGAAAATGATAGTGCGAGTGGGGCATCCGTGTACTGGGAACACATTCTTGTTTTAGTTATATTTTTAATAACTTACACTTTTTTCCATTATTCTCTTTCTTTCACTATTCTTTATTCCTTTTTTTCTTTGTCCTTTGTTCTCTATTCTGTTAATTCACATCCATACCCTCTTATGTGTATGTGGACTTACTGTAGTTTATTTTTTAGTTCTGGCAGAGATATTAGATACAATATATATGTCTCTGGTTCTGGTATTATGCGATAAGTCAATTTCTTTTTCATGCAGTGTCATGAAATATAATGGTTCTATGCATATCAGCCAAGATTGTGCGCAACATTTTAATAAACAATTCAACACTATATACACGTTATGTGAATTTTATTAAAATCGATGAAGAACATGAATTTGGCAGCTAGTGCCCCTTAAACAGGTAAAGTTCAATTAACAAATTCTGATCTACTGGCATTCAACACCAAATTACTTACTTGCTGTATATTGATAAATGTGATTGATAAATGTGATTGTATATTGTCAATACCTCAACATCGAGAATACGTCATGTGAGGTGTTGGTCGCTACGTTTGATACGGGGTCAAAGGTTGCGGCTTCGAGACAGAGAAAAACATCCAGCTAGGTAAAAAGTGTAGAATTTTGTTTTTGAAAATTTGAGTTGTAAATTTTCCTAAAAAGTACTTAATTCCGTTCATCTAATTGTAAATTTTCCTAAAAAAAGTACTTATTTCCGTTCATCTATTATGGGTATAAACTAAACTGAACAAGAAAAGTATTAGTAAACAGACAGAAAGTCCGACGTTGAATTATTTATTTTACAATTGATTGTTTAAATATATGAGAGAATGTTTTAGGCGAATTTTCTTTAATTACAGATATATGTATTTTAGGTTCAGGAAATGATTTATTCTTCGGGTACGTCTAAACAACCGCTCAGGACCTCCTGAGTGCACTCAGGACCTCCTGAGTGCACTCAGGACATACAAAGTGCACTCAGGACATACAAAGTGCACTCAGGACATACAAAGTGCACTCAGGACCCATTACCGTAATCATATCTGCACACATGATGGATGTTTATATTCGTTATACGCTTCTTATTTTAGAGTTAAATTTTGGTAGAAGTTGAAATCGCAGGGGCGGATCCAGCCATTTTAAAAAGGGGGGGTCCTAACCCAGGGCAAAAAAAAGGGGGGGTTCAACTACATGTCCCCATTCAAATGCATTGATCGGCCTAAAAAAAGGGGGGTTCCAACCCCCCCCCCCCCCGGAACCCCCCTCCCCCCTCTGGATCCGCGCCTGAATCGAACTTAGATAGATATGTTAATTCTTATAAAATAATGAGGGCACGTGTCACTGATTACACAACTACTGAGCCATAAATTATCCAATCAACAAAATTGATTGGATTATCTTTATTGTTTTTTAGGAATTGTATTGTTTAGTTCAGTTTTACCTTTAACATGAATTTGCATATAGAAAAAATAAAACATATATCTCATTCGATGTGCTTTTTCAGTTTATTTTTCATGATGACGGGTAAATTAATTTGTTGTGTTTTGCAGTTCACGAATAAAGAAAATTATTTTATAGTTGCGTTTTTTTTCTGTAACAAGTTCGATTTTTGTTTTTCAGTGTGATTCTTTTCTCTATCTCTCTCTCTAAATCAAGTTTTTAAACAAACACAATGTTGACTGAATATCAAATTTTATTACATTTGTATATCTTTATTCTCAACAAACCATTATACAAGAGAAGACAATTATGTACAATATTCAGTTTAACCTTAACGGAAATCTGTGCACGAAGACTTAGTCGTGGTTTGAACGGATTTCGTGTCAATAAACTGTCTTCGAAATAGTCTTTCTTTGTTAATGTTTGTGTCATTTTGGTCTTTTGTGGATAGTTGTCTTATTAGCAATCATACCACATCTTCTTTTTTAAAATTTCTCGATACTACAATCTAATTTACATATTTTTTAGAAATAATTATACCCAAAATATCATAATTTTCAAAAAACGGAGACGAAAACGGAGACAAGTTCATTTTCAGAATTTATTTTCGCATTGAAATTCGTTTCAGGCTTGTGAAACTGGACAAAACGACTTTAATTAGAAAAAAAAAACTTAATAAAAACGGATTTCTTAAAATATTCGTATAACTCAAAAATAAAATTCCTGGACAAGTTCGATAAAAATGAGAAATAACATCTAACTACATGTATATGAGTTTGATTGTTTGAAAAGTACGGCTTTTACCGTTTAGAACGGATTCCATATACAAAACTTTAATTAATATAAATTCTTTTAAAGTATGAACATTTATAATTATTTCCCTTTTCAAACTCGTGCAAAGAATTAATTACTGGTCCAGGACATGATAATAAAATTAAGAATAAAACTTAAAAATTTATGGAACGAAATTTTAATAAAAGACGAAAATCTTAAAACATCGTGATATTCATTCTAGACGTCACAATATTACTTCCCGCATGGTCACAATGTATAAAACAACAATAAAGATAATCCAATTAATTTTGTTGATTGGATAATTCATGGCTCAGTAGTTGTGTAATCAGTGACACGTGCCCTTATTATTTTCTAAGAATTACAAATTCTACCAAATTTAAGTCTAAAATAAGAAGCGTATAAAGAATATATGCATCCATCCTGTGTGCGATGACTATAAAGGGTCCTGAGTGCACTTCGTATGTCATGAGTGCAATCAGGAGGTCCTTCAAGCGGTGTTTAGACGTACCGTTATTCTTCTGGAAGCTTCAATTTTTTCTTATCAATAACTTTTACACAAGGAGACATTTTTTTTTTTGACAGCATGAACCCCAGTTAATGAGCAAACACAAATTAAGAACGAAAATCGTTTACAATTAAATTTTATAGAAGGAAAAAAAGGGGGGGGTAATAAACAAATTTTATTTACGCTCACATACTTTTAAACAGATTTGCATATGTAAGCTCTCTATAGTTAATGTTAAATTATTTCAGGAGTTTTGAAAAAAAGAATATTATATACAGTTTAATTTCGACTAAAATAGTGATTCTTTTTATAGATTTGGTACCTCAGTTTCGACTCAACATTTCATTTTGAATTGTTAGATGGCAAACTCTTTAGGCGAATATTGTATCTGTTCTTTATTTAATTATGGTGATATTGGCGATAATATTCATTATAACAAGGCCTTGTACAAATCCTTGATTATAGAATGTTTGGTAATATAAAAAGACGAAAGTAGACAAACCCTAATTATGCAGGGTTTCACAAGTTGATCTCCAAGCGGCCCACATTTAACGTATAATAAGATCTATATTTTTCAACGTTTTCAAAATGAAATAACTTGAATTGAAAATTTCCCAACTGTGAAAATTTGTTATTTCTAAACGTCTTTAATTATTATTTCGGAAAAAAAAATTATTTAGCATATTCATATATTTTCATAATTTTTTCCGAGGAAACCTTTTTTTTTGCAAAGTTTACTTCTATATGTTTTTAACCATCACCAGCGACTTATTCTCTGCCATCACCAATTAGTCCTAATTATTAAAGATCAATTGCCCAAATTCAAATGATGATTGGTATATCGTATTGAATATGACCATCGGTCATCCGTGACGTATCCCAAATAACGACGCATGCCGATAGATAGATCATAATTTATTAATTAGCGTCTCGCAATTTAAATTTCATCAAGGGGACTTAATTAAACCAGTTACTATACAAATCTTGAAAAAACGATGTACATGTACTTTTTAATATTTTTAAAACAAATTACGAAAACGTTTAGTGTAAAAATCACCGAATATAAATGTTTCTTTCTTGCAGGTTTTGGCATTTGTAAATAACATTAACGTTTTGGAATTCTAATGCAAAAGACAGTCGATTCAAACTGAAATAACTTCTTTAAAGATGGTTTGATTTTTTCAGAGACACATGTATTATATATGTCTCAATACATGTATTATATGTCTCTGATTTTATCAAAACAAAAATTACAAAATTATAAAATATGTTAGTTATCGAATGTATACCCTGAACTCTTACTATTATATATACATGTCCTAAGTTACTTAATGTCCTGTGTGCAACCAGGAGATCCTGAACGGTTTTTAAACGTACCATTATTTTATATGCATATATTCAAAGCTGTTCTTAATTATATGCATACTAGGTATCAGTGGCGGATCCAGGGGGAGGGTTTCGGGGGTTGGAACCACCCCTTTTTTTGAACGATCAATGTATTTGAATGGGGACATATGGTTGGAACCACCCCCTCCCCCTTTTGTCCTGGGTTGAGACCCCCTTCTTTTCAAATGGCTGGCTCCGCCGCAGAGGTATATTTATATATATATGTGTGTACCAGCCCCCTCCTAAATCTTGGGAAACAAATGGTAGATTATATAGGGAATCACGGAAGCATGACTGGACGTGACCCCTCTAATAGTGTGAAATAATGCCAATAGGTCTTTTAAAACACATCTTTATTCATACATGTATATATACGTTTTCTCACGGATTTGTTCATGCAATATTGGAATTATGTTTACTCAATGCGCAATTACTGAAGTTTATATTTGCTACTTTTCTTCTTAATTTCATATAATTTTTTTTTGATTTTTTTTCTTCGAAAAATTAGTGGTGTTGAAATAGGGAATGGACACAGATACCTTATCACATTTAACCAAAGAAATGTTGTATAATGTCATCAATCTGTATTACACGTAGACAGGATGTTCTCTAGAAAACTATACGTTATACACACCCGAGAATACACGCACTGTCGTAATGGAAAATTACTGTATGTTATAGTTACCTGTAATCAGCTTTGCAACACCATGTCATGACAGTTCAAAAAGATTTTCTTCAAATCAAATTGGAATATTCATTTTTTCTGTAAAATTTAAAACTTTAAAAAGTAGACTTTGACAAAATTATGAAATAGAAAGAATTGAACAATTTAAAATCGTATTTTAACAAAGATTTAGATATAATTTTACAACGATCCTTAAAAAATAACCAAACAAACGTTGAATCAAACGATATGAACCTACGCAGTTTTATATTAAAATACTGACACACACCAGTTTGCCATCTCAGTATGCAAGGCAAGGGTGCTTGGTGAGGTGCTGGAACTTGATGTACATGTATCATTAAGTTAATACAGTTCCGTTAGTATTGACTGCCTTTTTACAGAGACTTTCTATTCTTACTGTTATCAGTTAGTATAGACGGTTCCTGGCTTAGAATGATTCTCTGCTCAGCAAATGGTGCGTAATTAGCATTTGAATCAAATTTCTTGTAGAAGTAAAAAACACAAATTAATGTATTTGACAACTTTATTCAGGAGCACAGTCTATATTATCCGGCGTAAATAACTTCGAGATTTATGTGGAAGTTTACTCTGCTGCTCGATCTATGCTAATCGATGTTCCAGTATATTTCATATTTATATTTATTCGTGAGGCCTCGTCATCGTTTATATTCACTAAAAGCACAGTCGCCTAAATATTTTATATGGCGAAAAAATTGCGAAAATTGGGGGAAATAATATATTTTTAGTAGCATTATTATTTTAGAATCTTAAGAGGTTGCTTGCAAATTTAACTCTAAAATGAGAAGTGTATGACGATCTATAACGAATATATACATCAATCATGTGTGCAAGATACGACGGCGACTATATAGGGTCTGCCATGAGTGCACTTTGTATGACCTGCATGTGTGCACCCAGGAGGTCCTCCTGAGCGGTGTTTAGACGTACCGGGAAAATCTTATCTGATTCAGGATCAATTCATCGGTGACACTCCCCTGTCACCAGTGATTCTTTTTTGCTGACATTCTGAAAAAGTATTGTGTAGTCCCTGTGTAAGTGTTGACTCTCAACTTGCACATGTGATTTTTTAACACTCCCTGGACTTCTGCAAAAACAGAAAGTCACAGGACAAAAAGTCAAACACATGTCAAACTCAGGCATAAAGTAACAAAGTTAATAGGACAAAAAGTCACAAACAATTTGTTGACAATTGATTGAATATAAATGAAAAAAGATTTTGAAATATCTTCTTTTTATTACATATATTCATTTTTAATTTTAGGAAATTGTTCATAATATAAAAAAGAAGATGTGGTATGATTGCCAATGAGACAACTGTCCACAAGAGACCAAAATGACACAGACATTAACAACTAGAGGTCTTTACGGCCTTCAACCATCAGCCAATATAAAGAAGGTATGGTATGATTGCCAATGAGACAACTGTCCACAAGAGACCAAAATGACACAGACATTAACAACCATAGGTCACCAAACAGCCTTCAACAATGAGCAAAGCCCGAGGTAAAGCCCATACCGCATAGTCAGCTGTAAAAGGCAATCATACTATATCTTTTTTTTTATATTTACATGTTAAAAAATGCGTGCAAATGTAATCAAAAGCTGCACACAAACGTAATGATTTTTGTGCGCAAATGTAATGGTAATGTGCGCAAACCTAATGCACTGATTTATTTGTTTTTAATAAATTTTAATTTAAAGTTGCTATATCATGTTCATGTATAAAACTTCAAGAAAAATACAAAAAGAGTGTTTTCTTGTTCAAAGAAAAATAATCTCAAAACTAAATTGTGACTTTTTGTCCTGTGACAGTGTGTGACTTTTTGACTGTGACTTTCTGTCCTGCATTCAGATTGAATAGGGGAGTTTGGTTGACCCCGCCTCCCTCTATCTGAGACTACTATCTCAGTGATGAGCTTTATGTTTCATGTACAAATGTATTGTGCTTGTCATATATATGTATGTCGGATAAAAGCTCTACAGACCTTTAATATGTTGTATTGTTATATGTATAACCGACAATAAATAAATAGCCCCTAACAAGTAAGAATTAGGTTACTTCTTTTTGTTTTGACATCTTGCATGGGTTTTTATAGCCCCGTATTAAAATTATGCCCCCACTTTAAAAAAAGGGGGGGGGGGGGGGTATACTGTTTTACCCCTGTCTGTCCATCCATCCTTGCGTCAGTCAGTCCGTCCGATGAATATTTTTCGTCCCATTTTCCTTAGGAACTACAATAGAAGGATTTCTGAAATTTGGTTTCAGGGTAAATAAGTCAGCTATACTGTGTGATGCATTTTCAGATTCATCACTCGACAACTTCCTGTTTTCCCAACACTTGTATGATTTTACACATGATAGCCAAGTTGAAAGTTGAAAACTTACAACCTAATTTATGTACAAAAAAATTGAAAAACAGATATGTTACACATAAACAAACGACAATCACTGAATTATCGGATCCTGACTTGGAACAGGCACAACCATAACAAATTGGCAGGGTATAAGGAACTTTGAAAATATTTAGTTTTTGTGGTTTGGTCAATTTTCCGGATACTGTAAGCAATAAGGCCCCTTTATTTAGTGAATGAAATAATTGTAAGATGCACTTAGCTGTCTGTCATATTTTATATGAACTTGACCTCATTTTCATGCATGGTTCATTGGTCAATGAAACACTGCATTGTTTTGTCAGTTTATCATATGTTTAAAGTTACAGGTAGATTATATTTGGTAGATATGAAACAATTGTAAGGTGTGCATGTCTGAATGGCAGATTCATATATAAACCATGACCGCATTTTATTGTTCTTTGGTCAATGAGAAGTTTTCTTGGTTTTGTCATTTTATCAGGCCACATTTAAAAGAATGTCTGTTTCCCCTCCCCGGGTCTACCCTTTGTAAACAGACCAGGAAGGCAGGTTTTTTTTAGCTCACCTGACCTGAAAGGTCAAGTGAGCTTTTCTCATCACTTGGCGTTCGTTGTCTGTCGTCCTGCGTCCGTCGTCTGTAAACTTTTACAAAAATCTTCTCCTCTGAAACTACTTAGCCAAATTCTACCAAACTTGACCACAATCATCCTTGGGGTATCTAGTTTAAAAAATGTGTGGCGTGACCTGTCAAACCAACCAAGATGGCCGCCATGGCTAAAAATAGAACATAGGGGTAAAATGCAGTTTTTGGCTTATAACTCAAAAACCAAAGCATTTAGAGCAAATCTGACATGGGGTAAAATTGTTGATCAGGTCAAGATCTATCTGCCCTGAAATTTTCAGACGAATCGGACAACCTGTTGATGGGTTGCTGCCTTTGAAATGGTTATTTTAAGGAAATTTTGCAGTTTTTGGTTATTATCTTGAATACTATTATAGATAGAGATAAACTGTAAAAGCAATAATGTTCAGCAAAGTAAGACCTACAAATAAGTCAAAATGATCAAAATTGTCAGTCGACCCCTTAAGGAGTTATTGCCCTTTATAGTCAATTTTTAACAACTTTTCATAATTTTTTGTAACTTTTTTAAAAATCTTCTTCTCTGAAACCACTTTGCCAAATTTAACCAAACTTGGCCACAATTATCATTGTGGTTTGTAGTTTAAAAAATGTGTCCGATGACTCAGCCTACCAAACAAAATGGCCGACATGGCTAAAATTAGAACATAGTGGTAAAATGCAGGTTTTGCTTTATATCTTTGAAACTAAGACATTTAGGGCAAATCTTTCAAGATTTAAATGTCCATCAGAATAAGATATATCCCCTCACAAATTTTCAGTTGAATTGGACAACCTGTTGTTGGGTTGCTGCCCTAAAATTGGTGATTTTAAGGTAATTTTGCAGTTTTTGGTTATTATCTTGAATACTATTATAGATAGAGATAAACTGTAGACAGCAATAATGTTCAGCAAAGTAAGATCTACAAATAAGTCAGCATGATCAAAATTGTTAGAGGACCCCTTAAGGAGTTATTGCCCTTTATAGTCAATATTGAACAACTTTTCGTCATTTTTGTAACTTGTATAAAAATCATTTCTAAAACTACTTGGCCAAATTTAACCAAACTTGGCCACAATCATAATACTAGGGTATCTATTTAAAAAAAAAGTGTCTAATGACCCCGCCTACCAACGAAGATGGCCGACATCAGTAAACACATTAACAGTGAGCGACACAGGCTCTTGAGAGCCTCTAGTTTTTTTTAACTGGATGTGATTGTCATAGCATGGTCACATGAATGGTTTGACTTGTCCAGTCCAGGCCACTTATCAGTTGTTTGTGCTCAATTTGAGTGTATTTATTTAGATTATCAATCCTTCTGCTTTCAAACACTTTCCAAAAATGGAAACAAATTATTTTCAGGAAAAAAATAATTTCGATTTTTTTGTGGAAAATAATTTTTTGACCCGGGCGCTTATTTTTGACCCGTGTGGGGGGAGGGGAAACAAACATATTTTTAATTTTGGCCTTAGATTTTTTAAGCATAGGTCTACTTGTTGTATGGAATGACTACAAGGTATCATATAAAAAAAGATGTCTGCCTGCCAAGGTTAATTTTACTGTGACCTCATATTCATAGAATAATGATAATATTCATGATATTGAACAGCAAGAATGATGAGTAAGTTGATGTTATATACAAATAAGACAAAATTTTCAGTTGCCTACTAATATGTAATACATGTAGTAGTTATTTTTGTCATTAAATGATGTTTACCCTTTTATGTGTAGGGCAAGAACATGAAAGATAAAGGGGAAACTATAAACAGAAGAAATTATCAACAAAATAAGATTTACAGAGGTCAACAAAGCCTAAATGGTAAGTCCACTGTTATAAAAAATTTTGTCCTTGAATAATAATTAAATATTTATTAAAATAAGATGTGGTATGATGAAAGAGAAAACTATCCATCAGAGTTCAATTTAGTGGATGTAAGCATTGTAATTACTTATTAGAGGCCATTGATGACCTGTAAGTAATGAGAAAACCCATACCCTATACATGTTATAGTAATCTATAAAAGTCAACACTAACCAAATTTGAAACAGAGCATCAATTCAAACGTCAAATATACCAGACTAATTTATAAAAACAAAAAATTATGAAAAATAAAAATGACGGGTATGAACCAACATCAACCACTGAACTATGTACAAGCACCTGATATTAGACAGGTATAATATGGCTGGGTTGATATAAAAATAAGAAACACTTAGCAGTCTGATTTCCAATGAGACATTTCTCCAATAGAGATCAAATGACATTTAAGGAGGCTCTAGGGTATAACAATTTCAGAAAAATGTTTTAATATTTTTTTTTCATAACTCAATTTATTTATATCTTTATCATATGGTACACCAAATCATTCAAAACAATCAATTCTGTTTGGCCCCAGATGACTTTTAAAATGCATATATCATTGAAAAAGCTCCAAATTATCTCCCTTTGGTGCAAAAAAGCCATTTTTTGGCATTAAAAATGTAATATCTTATTTAACTCATCGGTGGCCTATATTTTTTATTATAATTTTAAATAAGCTGTACTTTAACTAAACTATTATAAAATTTAAGCGATTTCTGTAATTTAGTACTTGAATATTTAAATGAAAGTTTATCATATTAATCATAAACATGATAAAATAGCCATTTTATTGATCTCTTCACTGATAATTTTTGAGTTTGTGTATTTGTAGGTCAGAAATCTGGATTTTCATGGTCATCATTCACAGATCAATACTGAACGGAAAACTTAAAGCTGATATTTTTCTCCATAGTGCGACTTTTTTATTAATTTGAAATGGAACATGTTTTTTCCTACATTTATTTGAAAGAGGAAATTTCAACATGATGACTATAAACAAAAAGGAGTCATATCATCAGGATCATTGATGCACAAGAACTTGATCATATAAATACAACAATGTAAATATCAATTGAAAGATGGAACGAATGAACAAGATATTAGAATGTTGTTGTCCAAATAAACTTGCTTTGTCTTCTCATTTGAATCTCTCCATTCAATAAAGATGTACAGAGGAAGATCTTTGAAGAACAGATTGAAAAAATGTTTTGTCTAAGAATTGCAGGAATATTCTAGTGAATGAAATTATTTATTGACTTCACTCTTATATAGTGGACTGAATAATTGTACATAGCAAGCTGTGAATAAAGAAAGCAAAAACTTTAACAAAAAGTGTTTATATTATAAATTTGCAATTATAAGCATACTATTATGTACACCACAAAGTTATATATAATTCAAATTGTTTGCCTATACAAGTATTGCAATGAACCTATAACAAAGAAAATCTTACCTCATGAAAAGAGTGAACTATTCAGTCAGAATATGAAATATTTTTTCAGTTCTATTTTTCATAATAGAATAAACAAGACAAAGATTTCAAAACAATATTTTTTCATTTATTTAGAAATTTCATCATTTTGTTTCAGTGAAAGGACTTTATTCTTTGACTGTAAAATATTATTATTATACATTCCAAAATAAGAATAATATTTATTGTCATATAAACAAATAAAAAACATGTTTGTGACAAAATTTAAAAAAAATTATATATATATGTATATATAAAAAATATAAAAAAACTCGTATACATTTAAAACATTTTACTACCAAACAGCATTCATTGTAACATACACATAACTTTATATTTATATATATATATATTTATAATTTTAATCCCATAGGATTTTATTTTGTCCCATGGGATATTAAAAATCCCATGGGATAATTATAGTCCCATGGGATTTTTTTTGTCCCATGGGACAACAAATATCCCATGGGACTACAATAATCCCATGGGACCAAAAAAAATCCCATGGGATTTAACCAAAATCCCATGGGATAATGGTAAATCCCATGGGATTTTGCCCTGTCCCATGGGATATTGAAAATCCCATGTTTTTATAATTCAAATTGCAAAATAAATATGAAAGTAACAGTATAAAACCAATGAAATTATTGAATCCCATGTAATTCCGCACATTTTGGTTATATACATGATATTGTAGCTCTTGTTTGAGGCGGCGGCGGATTTGCAAATGAGTGTTTTGCAAATTAAAAGTGTCCAGTGTTGTTTACCATTTTGAATTACTGCCGAATTATTTTTGTTGTTAATACTGTACCCGAAACATCTTATATATATGAAATGTACAAGTTATCATTTTGTACAAATTATAATCTGTATTTTGACTTTGTACAAATTGTGCCTGTACAAATTACAATTTGTACACAATTTGATGAAAATTCACTTTAGTATTTTATAATATATATTTGGTGAAAAAGGCATTGATACACACAACAGAATTGCTAATTAATGACCACATAATTCACCATATTTATCAAATACTAAATTAATTCTGTATCTTTCGTTTGAGATGGCATCGGGAATGCAGCACAATATCTTTTGACTTTCACATTTTTACATTTAAAAGTACTGTACCCGCCTATGCATTTACATGAAAGAAAACCCTGACAATCTGTTTTTTAAAGGTGGTTTAACTGCGATACATAGCGAAAGTTGAAGCCCAAGAACAGTTACTGTGAATAAAATGTGTCTTTCATAGCTTGAATTTAACTATGAGGCATCATAAATATCTTGTTCACATTTATACAGTTTTTTCTGATTTGGTAATCCAAATCTCTAGATTCAACAATTACGCCTTAAATATATCGAGGACAGGTTTGTTGCCTTTATTGGACACGATCATACTGAGGAATATATATAATGACATTAACCCCAAACAACAAGTTATGATAGTTACTGGTTGTTTTCTTGGTAAGATATTAGTCTTGGATCTATTGTCCACACTTCCTTGCAAGAATGATCGGTGTTTCAATATCAGTATCGTTCCCAATTTAACTATGAGCCCATTATGCTTGTCCTTGGGGTTCACATACTTGTTCTTTTGTCTATCATTCCCTGTTAGGTTTAGGACGTTTTGCACAAATTTTTCCTTGTGATCAACAATGCCATATCCATGTTTACACTATTACATCAATTGAGTAAATGACTGAACATGTAAAAGAGTGTAAATAATAAATTCTAGGATGTAGAGCTTTAGCAACTATTAAAATAATTTACCTCAAAGAAGTTAGCTGTTGCAAAGTGTTTAAGAAGAGATAAATGTGAAAGTCAAATGATGCAATTTTTGATGCCAGAATTCAATCACCTGCCCAAATGAATCATAAAGAACAATTTCATATGTTGTTAATAAGATGTACTGTATGGTCAATTAATACCAATGGTGTGTATCAATGCTTTTTTCATCAAAATCCATATTATGAACTATTGTAAGTTATAAGTGAATTTTCGTCAAATATTGTACAAATTGTAATTTGTACAGGCACTTTTTGTACAAAGTACAATTTGTACAAAGTCAAAATACAAATTATAATTTGTACATTTTTTTTGTACAAATTATAATTTGTACAAAATGATGACTTGTACACAACATATATATAGGTATGTTTTTGCTATACAGTTACTGCATTTACCATGCGTTTAAAAACTTGAAAACAACCTTTTTATTATTAAATTGATATATATTCTGTTCAATGGTTAAAATTTGCATCCCGCACCCCTCTCCCCCCCAAACCCCCCCCCCCAACAACAACGTAGGTTTAACAAATATATTAACACCGCTATATATACTTTTATCCAACTTTCATTTATATACAGTAAACTTATGTTGGTAACAAATTATCCTTTATTTCATTAAAAACTATGATTTATTTAGTTTCACCTTTAAATCGATCGTGTATTCTTTATCTGAAGGATTATGATATTATAGCTACTTATCCTGGACATTGAATATATAATGATTTGATTCTTTGTAAAATCTTATTTTGTTTCTGCTAATCTCGACAAATCTTTTCAGCGAGAAAGGTCATTTAGTTGGACCTTTAATTCTGTTTGTTTATTTACATAAAATATGTTTTATATACCTCGACCGTCACCATAGGGACAAAGAGACATTGCCATTCGATATCCATGCCTAGTTGTAAGGAAAGGGGGACTGAAAATTGTTGGTTTTCGACCAAGTTTTGCTTCGGACATTTTGTCTTCCCATTTCTCAATACGCCACACAAGTTGGCACCCATATAATTTTTCCAGTGTGTCAACTGTACGTTCCAAATCGGCAATCTTGTTGGTATGCATTGCTAGTTGTTTCATATTGTTGTCCAGTTCTTTGCCATGTGCTATAATGGTATCACAAGCCATGCCCAAATGAGAAATAGGGTCTTCCTTGATGTGTTTGTGTAAGTTTTTTCTTTTACTCTGGAAAATAAGTATTTAAAACAAATTTACCTATTTCTAAATTTTTTAAAAATTTTAGGTATAATATACAATTTTACATTTAAGGAAGGTGCAGCTAGTTATCTTGGACCATTTTCTTTTCATCTTTCAAAAATGTTCGTCCAATTTCTAAAGGAGTATGAGCAAGTTTCCTTTCCATTTATGTCTTAACTATACCATTGGGTTTTTTTCAATTGAATAAGGAAATCGGAATAAATCCCGTGAATTGTCTTTCTAGTAAATTTTACTTCATTCTTGTTATTTATGTCATAACTCTTAAATCATAAAAACAGATTATAAGTTTGCAATAATTAATCAGAATTATCTTTTTGCAATCTATAACCTTAAAGAGTCTTAAATCGATAGTTTTCAATCAAATTATGTCAAAAGTTTTTAAAATATGAATAAAGATAAAAAAAAAGTTCAACTCTTCATTTTTCAAATTTCTATAATTTTCATTAACTTCATTCAACACTAATATTTCTCATGAGTCAAACGATTACGGGAAAATCTATAAGCTCATAAAAAAGATTTCCAAAAAATCGTGAAGACTGTCGGTAGATATTCCTTACCCCCCCCCCCCCCCCAAAAAAAATTTAAATAAAATAAAATAAAAAAACATATGACCCTAAATAATCATAAATACCATGAAGTCACAGCCTGCATTTGCAAAAGGACACGGAATCTCTTGTTGTGGACATTTTTCTTCTAAGTGAAATTCCATCTGAAAAAACCCCAGTTTTTTTAAAAACGTATTTAGAAAAATGATAGTCCATGCATAGAATGGTAAAAAATCCACAAGTTATTTTGTCTTGAATTTACTTTCGATTTTTCTGTTTCTGTAGATGCAGTGACATCGTGATTTTGTATTGTCAAGAATTGAAGCACATTTATATGATTGATTGATTGATGGCTGCTTAATTTCCAGCAGCAAATATTACATTTATAATTGTGGCGACAAATTGCTCCATAAGACCAACACGCAGAGTCGGATTTCTCAAGTACTTGTTTCTTTCGAATATTGAACATTTCCTTATGTTTTAAATGATGTTTCTCTAATTCACATACACCATATATCCAGACTTTCTAATTCAAAAAAATATTTTAAGATATTGATCTCTTTTAGAACTACATGTAATATATAATAGTGCAAATCAGAATTACGCCATTTTAAAGGAGAGTTTCACAAACAGTTCCTGCACGCCTGAAGAGATACTCGCTATACTAATAATATAAAATTGAGAATAGAAATGGGGAATATGTCAAAGAGACAACAACCCGACCAAAGAGCAGAAAACACCGGAAGGCCACCAATGGGTCTTCATCACAGCGAGATAATCCCACATCCGGAGGGGTTCCCCAACCGCAATCTTTTGTTACATTTTGTATACCTCTTCTCTTGGAATATCCCCCTTTTTACAACCATTTGGACATGGGAGAAGGAATTTCCCACAAACTTCCAAATGTGACCGTTCCTCCTCCTGGGTGATGGGAATATGACAGAAGTCACACCTAATACCGCGCTTTTGACATTCTTCCTGAAGATGTCTTCGAAGTTGACTTTTCTCCAGTTCAATCCCACAGTTCCTTGGACATTTCATTGGAGTATAACGACAATCCTCTAAGTGCATCTAAAATGAAGAGTACTTAGTTTAACCAGTAATAAAAATCAAATGATTATCTATTTTTTATTTATTTATGAATATATTCAAACGGATTGATGCTGATAATTTGAATGTTTATAAGTAATTGTTCTTTTTTTATGGCGTTTGGTAGAATTTATGATTAAACGGTTTAATTTCTGATATTGTTAAAGATCGTTACAAATTGTTCAGCATGTTTTATATGCAAACATAAAATAAGCAAGTCTATATTTTGATTTGTTGCATTTTCTTTTATGAAAAACGGAGTATTTTTTAAAATATGAAGCATCACACGTGTTACCTCAAGGTCTTTAAGTTCCCCGAACCAGGTACAACCTCTGTTGACATAGCAACATTTGACCTCCAACGCGTCCAGCTCTTGTTGGAATAATCTATCAACACTGACCTAGGAAAAAACAAAACAGAGTTTAACGTCGAATTCAGTTGGTTAATTAAAACACTACATTTCAAATTCCCGAGGAAATTAGAATAAGAAGGAGAAATTCTATTGAGACAATCTCTAAACAACTCCAAACCTTGAGACATATTATAAAAAAATAAGACTGATCACAGTACCATAAATACTTTTTGGTTATTTTTCTTCTCCGTATATGTAGTATCAGGTACACTGAGCATGGATTATAATGAACATTTGACAATTTCTAAATGGTTTTAGAACTTGAAAAAACTCCTGTTCGAATATATTTGTTAGTTCAATTTAAAAGATATTGTTTTTGTTTTTTTGTTTTTACGTTCATGCTTTAATTAGGTCTTTCCACTTTTCGTGGAAAGACCTTTTGTTTTTCTTCTGATTATTTTTTTTTTTTTTTTTTTTTCTTCTGCCGTCTGAGATGCTTTTTTGTTTTACAACATATCTAATGGATGTTTGGCCAACGATATTGTTCAGTAATGGAGGTTTCAAAACTCACCCTGTGTGACCGAACACTTATTCTTATAGGAGTTATCTCCCCGTGTCCCCTTTTTCTTGTTATCGCTATATCTCTAAAACCGTATAAGATTTTTACAAACTGTTTTCACCAAATTGTTCGTCTACTCTTAAGAATGATTTGTTTTACTTTGACTGAGGGAATCAGAAGACATCTTATGGGAGTTATTTCCCTTTGAAAATTTAAAATAAACGATATGTTGGGTTAATTCATACAGTATAAGTTGTAGAGGCCTACAGTCTTTTGATATGAAGTCCTTGGTCCAAATAAAGAAAATTGAGGTCAAGGTTAAAGGTCAAGGTCATGTTATAAATTTTGAATTTTGCTTGTTATCGTTATTCAAAAGAAACTGTAACAGTTAATGATATGATATGTTTGCAAAATCACTGTTTACAATAAGGCGCAACTTCAAATTAATCAGTCGAAGTGTTTTGGTTAACCCTTATAGGAGTTTTCTCCCCTTATGTATTTGAAATCATTATTTCTCCTCAACCATACAAGTGATTGATCTCGGACCTTCTAATTTAAGTTCACTGACCCATGACCTTCAAATTGAGGTCAAGGTCAAAGGTCAAGGTCATGTTATAAATTTTGATTTTTGCTTGTTATCGTTATTCAAAAGAAAATGTAACAGTTAATGATACGATGTGTTTGCCAAATTATTGTTTACAACAAGGGGCAACTTCAACCCATTTAAGTCGAAGTGTTTTGGTCAACCCTTTTATGAGTTTTCTCCCCTTTTGTCTTTGAAATCGATATTTCTTTTCAACCATACAAGTGATTGACCTGGGGTCTTTTGATTTGAGATCACTGACCTATGACCTTGAAACTGAGGTCAAGGTCAAAGGTCAACTTGACGTTCTAGATTTTGACCTTTGCTTTAAATTTGTTTTTGTTCATTATAAAACAATTAAGTCTTCTGCATATACTTATTAATCTTATTTTTCTATATCAGTTGAGGTACCAAATTACATCAACAAGGAGTGACCCTTTCTAACATCTTTTTCTCAATTTCATTCTAATTATCGAGGTGGAAAGACCTTCAATTGTTCTCTGAAGAATTGGTTTTTAATTTTGTCCTTATTTTCGTTTTTTCGGTATGGTAATGCCGATCTAGTACTACACGCTTTTGACAGAATTTACAGGTTGGCACATGCTTTAAAAAGGATAAAATGCAGTACATTTGTCGATTAGGCGACTGCCTAAAGAAAAGAAAAGGACTAAAGAGAACACTTTCTTTAGGTTGCTGGCTTATTTACGTATACCAGCATTTACTTTTATTTTTTAATACAAATCCATAGGACACTATAGTAACCAAAGTTACCTCCCGTTCCCTGTCGATGATCTTTCCGTCAACTGGACACTTGGGCGCTATTCTGAAAAATCAAATTCAAAATGAATTTTTAGATTAGAGAAGAAAACAGGTAAGTATATTAATATCGTATATAAACGAAAGAGTAAGCGCGTGAAACAGTATGATGTTTGGCAGATGAATTAGAAAAACTATGTTTTTTTGCCATTTTCTCCCAGCTGTAAGTGTTGGAAGGACCGCTAATATTTACCCCATGCAACTAGCTAGTTATTTACATATAATTGGTTAACTTAAACATATTTATTTATAGTGAATTTGGAAACAAGTTATTGCAACTTATATTAATCGATCTCTACTTGCTGGTGCGAGTGCTACTTTGAAGCTGGTGCGAGTGCTGCTTTGAAGTCAAAGCTGGTGCGAGTGCTGCCTTGAAGCGGCAATAGCCTGCTCTTATTCGAAATCTACAAAGGTGTCTTTTACGTGCAAGTGTGACGAAGTCAATAATGATTAAATATATTTTATTACGTAATTACAAAGTCAAGAAAGATTCTAAAGTTCAAATGTTCGAATGTTCACAAACTGTCTTTAAAGTTGAATAGTTCGAATGTTCAATATCTCACACGGGCACGTGATCGTATAGTTTCAATCCTGATGGAGTACGTTTGGATATTAAGCGCATATGTTCCAGCCTACCCATGATGGGGGAGACCTTGGCGGAATCTCCGGTACCAATCTCTTGTACCAATCTCCCCTCCTTCAAGTCCAAAGCTGGATCTTATATAGTCCAGTTGTCCATAAACATTGGCCCATAGCTAATGGCCGGTTACGTATTCGTCTGGATGTTAAATAATTCTAGTCTATGGTTAGTTGTCAAACTGCAATTACCCCCTGAAGGATACATGTTATTTCACAGTAGACATGGTCATTTATTGGCTGCAGGGTATACATGGTATGTCTATAATATTTGAACAGATCGTTATTTAAAAGTGTCCAAAGTGTACATTTCATAGAATGTTCGGTTATGCTGTAATTAATTCCTTTTTAATGAATTTCCTAATTAATACTCCAGTAATAATATTAATAATTAATGATATGAAACACAAATTGTGTTACATATTATGCCTTCCATCCAAAATAGAACGAAAGTTCAATAAAATACGGTAGTTTTTCTTCCTGTAGATTATCCTAATAGTTCATTGTAAGGTTTCCGGTAACCATCACCACACATCTAAAGTTTATAAAGTTCTATAAGTCCAATATCAGGATATAATAAGTTCATTACATTCATCAAGTCCAATATCTGGATATATTTACACATAGTTCCGTCGAATCATAAGTTCAATATTTCAGTATAAATAGTTCATGTTTTATTTCCGTCACCATCATAGTATAATGTTCATCAACTACTGGAAAGGGCGCAAATCTTTGTACAAGTGTCAGTCATCATCATCTTCATTTAGAAGTAGTTGGTGCATCTAGCTGGTTGGTTCGTCCTTCTTAAGAGGCTGTTAATAACATCGTCATTGGGTTAAGTTTCATCCTTGATCAATGGCGCAGAGAAAGACATCAGTTTCTCTGGAAGCAGTAACATCTGTTCCAACCAATTGCGTTGACACCATGTTGTGCTCACTGTTCGTGGCATTAGAACTAGAACTCGCACCCTTCTTTTTGGCTAACCAAGATATATTCTTAATAAATTAACAGTACACAAATATGGCTATTCCAATGAAGATCGCACCTTAACCCCACTGATAATTTAAAACTTATTTCAATTTAGAAAACTAAAAATTGTCAACTTCCCCTTTGTTTCTTTTTTTTATATTATCAATCGTCTGGTAAATCTCCTTTAGTTCTCTTGATTATTCAAGCTTAGCTAAATTTGATAAAACACTTTCTTTGTAAAAATAAAAAAAACTATCAAGTTATCTGGTTAAAACAAAAACAAAATAAATAAAAATAAATAAATCTTGTATACAACTTCGACAATTTTGAGAAAATCTACCTAATAAAAACAAGATATGTTTATTTATTCATTATTTAAGATATACATTTATATATAAATTTACAATCAAATAAGTTAATCAATCATTTAATGTAATCCCTACACCTACATGATACACATGCAATTTTTTTTAATAAAAAATTATATTTTACCTTGTAAGCAATTGTAATACTTTTATTTCTTTAACCTTAGTGCCTCATTATTTAATCTTAACTCTAAATAAAGACCAAAGATTTATTTCTGATCGCTCTTTAAAAAAAACCATTTAAGATTCCTTTGATAAAATTTCAACTACGTCTTGTTACTGACTATTTTTCATATTTGACAACAACAACACCAAAAACACCTTGTTGCAAAAAAAATGTCGTTCTCCTTAATCTTTTACATTTTTCCAAAATAGTATAAAGTGTCCTTATCATAATGATCCCTTCCTTTTTTATATATCTAATAATTTTTTTTTTTTTCATTTGTTTTAAAATTTCCAACCTACTGCCTATCCCATTTATACATTTCAATACGGCTCAGCGTTAGGGTATAAATTGAAATCTGATTTTAAAACTGAACTAACATCTTAAAAACTAAAACAATTAAAAAAAATCTATGCCTACTTATGAACAAACTGACACATCGTTAAGATTCTTTCTTCAACTCCTTAATTAATTATTTCCTTATTCTTATCTTAATTTCTAATATTAATCCTCATATTAAGGTGTTCATGAAAAATTTCAATTTTACTGTAAAGCTAGTTTTCCTTTAATATCAATTATCTATTTCACTTAAATTTTCTCGTTACGCTCGTATGTCTCTTTTTTTTTTCTTTTTTTTTTTCTTAATTTTAATATCAATCTACCACAACAATACTAGTATGTAAATCCCTTAGGGCAAAACATATTTATGTGCTATTTTCTGAAGATACGTCTCTTTTCCTATTAACAATATGTAAATATGGCGTAATCTAACACCATAAAAAAAACTTGCACCATTTAATTACTAACATCACTTATGTTAATCAACCGAAGAAGGGGTTGGAATCTAAAATTATAGACTATTTGTTTTCTCTAAACAAATGTGCGTACACACTACCAACCTACGTAAATCCATACTTATCAATGGCTAAAATACGCAAACAATGTATCCTCAATGTACCCTTAACTTCATCTACCAAAGGTTCTAATTCAACCTTAATTTACACCGGTGCTCTACTAATTTTACGTAAAATACATATTTTCTAGAATAATTGAATGTATCTTCAAAAAAATAACCCATAATATGACCAAAAACCGCCATTAAATCGGAACAAAAAATGCTAATGTATCAGAAATTTTATCTTTTTACAAATGTACTTTAAACGAAAAACTAGCTTCTCTATAACTTCACAAAAAAAACCCGGTTTATTATTTTTTTTAAGAATCATATGTGTAATCTATCCTATCTCTTAAACAACACGTACCGCATAAAAATTAACACAAAAAAATAACCTTTCATTCTGATAAAAAATGTGTATAATATTCATAATTTTTATATTGACCTATAATACCTTAAAACACCCAATAAAAAGTTTTATTTGAACCACATCTCGTGAACAAACTTCAGATTTTTAGCCTTTAAAAAATACGGCCTCAATTCCTTTAAATCAAAAACTTTACTTAATATGTGTGCCATCCCTTGAAAAGCCATTTCTACTTGTTGTACTGACATAGAAATATCTTGATTGTCCATTAAGAAAAATGAAAGTAACTGAGTTCTTACCTTTTATATTCCTTCGCGTTATTTTAGACAATCCAAGTCGATCCTGGTCACGGCACCAAATTGTGACTTATGTGACGAAGTCAATAATGATTAAATATATTTTATTACGTAATTACAAAGTCAAGAAAGATTCTAAAGTTCAAATGTTCGAATGTTCACAAACTGTCTTTAAAGTTGAATAGTTCGAATGTTCAATATCTCACACGGGCACGTGATCGTATAGTTTCAATCCTGATGGAGTACGTTTGGATATTAAGCGCATATGTTCCAGCCTACCCATGATGGGGGAGACCTTGGCGGAATCTCCGGTACCAATCTCTTGTACCAATCTCCCCTCCTTCAAGTCCAAAGCTGGATCTTATATAGTCCAGTTGTCCATAAACATTGGCCCATAGCTAATGGCCGGTTACGTATTCGTCTGGATGTTAAATAATTCTAGTCTATGGTTAGTTGTCAAACTGCAATTACCCCCTGAAGGATACATGTTATTTCACAGTAGACATGGTCATTTATTGGCTGCAGGGTATACATGGTATGTCTATAATATTTGAACAGATCGTTATTTAAAAGTGTCCAAAGTGTACATTTCATAGAATGTTCGGTTATGCTGTAATTAATTCCTTTTTAATGAATTTCCTAATTAATACTCCAGTAATAATATTAATAATTAATGATATGAAACACAAATTGTGTTACACAAGAGGTTACTTTTGTAATCAGTTACTAGTTATACAACTCCTAGTTAGTTACCATTAAAAGTAGTGAATACAACATAGTCAGAGATATCTTGATACTATTGTAATCAATGAATATAAGCCGTAAGGAATCTGGTTAAGGTTGTATTCAGTGACTACAATTCGATCTGCTTTCTGGTGAACATTGTAATCATTGAGTCAAATGCCACCCTTTCAGCTTTCTGATAATCCTTGAAATCAGTGAATACAATTCAAACAGCTATATGCTTTCAATTGTAATTTACGAATACAATCAAGGAGGGACGAAAGATACCAAAGGGACAGTCAAACTCATAAATCTAAAACAAACTGACAACGCCATGGCTAAAAATGAAAGACAAACAAACAACAGCACACATGACACAACATAGAAAACCAAAGAATAAACAACACGAACCCCACCAAAAAACTAGGGGTGATCTCAGGTGCTCCGGAAAGGTAAGCAGATCCTGCTCCACATGTGGCACCCGTCGTGTTGCTTATGTGATAACAAATCCGGTAAATAGTCTAACTCGGTAGGTCACATTCATGAAAAGGAAGGGGATTGTAGTTACGACGCAAGGAACATATACGATATCATTTGTGAAACGGTTATTCCATAACGGTCAACCAACTCGTGATGGCGTCCTTAAAATTTACGAAGGGATGATTTCAACTTCACCATTTGGAACTCTTGGTTTAATAGCTTCCTTGTGAGCAGCAACCCTCTATCAAGAAAATCATGATAGGAAATGCAAGCATGGGAATATCGTATCAATTGGGAAATATATACCCCGTATGCAGGTGCTGCTGGAATGTTGCTACTTAGAAATGGAAAATTCACAATTGGAAAGCTGAAATCATCTCTTTTGTCGTAAAGTTTTGTTTCTACCGACCCTCATTGTCAATTTCTAGATGTAAGTCAAGATATGCGGCCGACTTAACTGTATCTGTAGTATCCTTTATCTCTAGCTCGATGGGATAGATGCGTTCCACATAGTCACCAAATTTTGAATTATTTAGTGAAAGAACATCATCTATATAGCGGAAAGTAGAGTTAAAGGATATTGCTAACTTCTTAATATCTTTCTTCCTAAGAAGTTCCTGCAACTTAGGTATCTGGTTACAATTGTAATAGTGAAAACAACCAAAGCATCTGTCTAGTTGTAATCAGTAAGTACAATCCAGACAGCTGCCTGTTAACAATTGTAATTAGTGAATATGAACCCAGCCAGCTATCTGTTTACATTTGTAATCTGTGAAAAAAACAAGCCTGCTATCTGTATACACTTGTAATAGGTTAATACAACCAAGCCTGCTATCTGTATACAATTTTAATCAGTGAATGCAACCAAGCCTGCTATCTGTATACATTTGTAATCATTAAAAAAAAACAAGCCTGCTATCTGTATACATTTGTAATCAGTGAAAAAAAACAAGCCTGCTATCTGTATACACTTGTAATCAGTTAATACAACCAAGCTTGCTATCTGTATACATTTGTAGTCAGTAAATACAACCGAGCCTGCTATCTGTATACATTTGTAATCAGTGAAAAAAAACAAGCCTGCTATCTGTATACACTTGTAATCAGTGAATACAACCAAGCCTGCTATCTGTATACAATTGTAATCAGTGAATACACCCAAGCCTGCTATCTGTATACATTTGTAATCAGTGAATACAACCAAGCCTGCTATATGTAAACATTTGTAATCAGTGAAAAAAACCAAGCCTGCTATCTGTATACACTTGTAATCAGTTAATACAACCCAGCCTGCTATCTGTATACAATTGTAATTAGTGAATACAACCAAGCCTGCTATCTGTATACATTTGTAATCAGTGAAAAAACAGTAATTACAACCCCTTTCCCACCTATCTTGTTACCAATATACTGACCTGAGAAGTTCTGGCAGACAAGAGGCACAGCATCGATGTCCACATTCCTCAAACAAAACAGGATATCGGAGGACATTAGAACAAACCGGGCATTCGTATATCTTGTCTAATGGGGAGCAGAAAATGTACTGCATATCTTCTTTATCACTAAAATAAAAGACAAATAAGGTACTATAAATGAATAGTTATGAGATCAGATTAAAAGTGTCTTATGAATGAAAATTCCAAATGTTAAGATTTTATAGGCCCACGTATGATCTTGCATCCACATTAGCGTATGTGATAATAATACTTATAGTTGAAGTTCAACTAATCATGTTAATCGAAGTGTTACTTAATTTGATCTCAAAGTTAGCCTCGGAATCGGAAATGGAAACATAGTTCAAATTTTAAACCGAATTTAAACGCGGGCTGGATCTTTGACTCTAAGCCTAACTTAAACTCGATATGTTTTTGAAACGCTGACTCTTAGTGATGATTTATTTCGCGACAGCCATTTCCTTTGGAAAAATATATACATGTAGTTTGTTCATTGAGAAGATGCACACTGAATGTTTGTCCTCCGTTTTGTTAAATAACAAGTTTTACATTTGCCGTATGGTTACATGTCCGCTGAGATCATGCCTTTTTGGGGATACCTGTGGACAGTTTTAATTAGTTCTTTATATTTATTACAAAGTATTATTTGTGATAAAAATACGCTTTCATATAAAGTAATATTTGAATACATATATATGAATACAAATTGATCCTTTGTGACCATTATTTGTATAATCAATGAAAAGAAAAAAATGAAATATACAATTGGAGGAGGCAATTAAAAATATCTTAAAGCCAGGACTTCATAATCTTGAAAAAAAAGAAAGTTCCAAATTTTTACTTACCTAAGAATCCCTCCATCCATCCCCTGGGGTGAAAACATCTTCGACTCTGCCCTGGTGCTGGGCCGTCCCATAAAGTCGTTGTCCATCTTGTTTTCTGAAGGATGTGCAACTGTTTAGGCTAGTTGCAGCGGTTATTACTTGAAACACTCCAAGCAAACCATAGTATTACATATACTTAAGAAATATAATTGATTAATTTAAATTAAGTTAAAATTTAGTCTATTATTTTCAATTGATTTTGTATACTAAATAAATATTGCATATCATGCCATTAGAATAACTTTTAGAGTCTTATTTGTTTAAGAAAAAAATAGAATCAATTTTAGATATGTTAGTGTCGGTATTTACAGAGTTTCTGTCATAAATAAACAAATGTGTCTCTTACTTTAAATATTAAGTTTGAAATGTTTGGAGAATGAGTTTTTTCGATATGTTGTTTATTAATGATATATTATTTCCTGAACAAAGACACACATTTTGATGTAACTCTTTTTACCGTATTTGCGAAAAAAAAAATGTAATACATCTAGATCTGTATTTCACCTTTGAAAAGGCACATGTCACACATATGTCACTTTTATTTTTTACTGCCTAGCGTTTTTCGCATTTTTTTGCGTTGATTTTGAACTTTTTCTGATATTTGTTTTGTTGTTCTTATAAAAACACCATATCCTAAATGAAGAAAACAAAATCATATTGAGACATCTAGATAATTATAGATTATCGTTGATCATCTCAACGAGATTGATTTTCTCGCTTGAGCTGGTACAGCGAAAGTGAGAAAAGCAATCGAGTTGAGATGACCAATGATAATCTGTTTATCGCTATTTTACCTATGACGACGTTGTCAATTTCATGTCAATTTCATTAGCAACGCCACGTGGCCTCCTTAGTTTCTAGCGATAATTTTTCCATCTCAAGCGAGAAGCATGATATGAAAATTATCACAAAAAAAGATCAAAGGAAAAATGCACAAAATAGCGATAACATAGTTTACATATAGTTAGTGAATGCATTTTACACATAACACATAATATATGAAACGACATATAGTCATACTACAGTAAATAAACTCATCATACATACCAAGACTAAATTTTGTATATACGCCAGACATGCGTTTCGTCTACAAAAGACTCATCAGTGACGCTCGAATCCAAAAAAGTTAATAAGGCCAAATAAAGTACGAAGTTGAAGAGCATTGAGGACCAAAATTCCTAAAAGTTTTGCCAAATTCAGCCAAGGTAATCTATGCCTGAGGTAGAAAAGTCTTAGTATTTCAAAAATTCAATATTTTGTAAACAGTTAATTTATAAATGTAACCATATCAATGATAAAAAGTGCTGACTACTGGGCTGGTGATACCATCGTAAGATCATTTTTAAGTGGTCAGGTGTGCATCTTTTCCGCTAGTCAAGGGTTACCATTCAGAAGGAAGATTATGGGTATGTTAAATGCCTTTCTAATTTGTCTTTTGTTGAATTTCTCTAGTGGTCTGTATATAGATATAAGAAGACGTGGTATGAGTGTCAATGAGACAACTCTTCATCCAAGTCGCAATACGGAAATGAAAATCCATTATAGGCCAAAGTACGGTCTTCAACATGGAGCATTGTCCCGCACCAAACAGCAAGCAATAAAGGACCCCAAAACATGACTAGGGTTAAACCATCGAAACGGGAAAACCAACGGTATAATCTAAATAAAAAACGAGAAACGAGAAACACTTGCGAACCACATCAACAAACAACAGCTACTGAACATTAGGTTTAATCTATTTAGAAAAGATCTATCGTACCTTGCATCGGGGAGTAAGACGAAATCAAAGATCTTTTTCTTAAATTGTTTTTTTTATTTTAATTATTAATGACTCCACAAAGCTAACACACACAAATAAAATCTCATTTCTAAATTGAACATTACATAACATCATATCTTCAAAATTTATCCTAACATCACATAACATCATATTTTCAAAATTTGAACATCACATAAACATCACATCTTCAAAATTAATTTCATTTCAAATTGTTTATATGGATGTACGTATAAAATTCTTTGAAAGTATATCATAGATAGTATATTCCATATTCAAACGGAAAGGTTGAATTAACGTTCGTTTTGGAATACGTGCGGAAGTCACACTTACTAGAAATGTCTCCTTTTGGATTGCAAATTCCACTCTTTTTATGGAAGATTTATAGATGCATCATCATATGTCTAATTTGTAGCTTACACCTGGTAGTCTTAACTGAAAATAAAACGAATATCAAAGATGTTGTATGATTACCAATGAAACCACTATAAAAATGTAAAAATAGAAACAAGATTTGAACAATTACAGGTTATCATTCGTCCATTTAACAAAGAGAAAAAGATCAAACTGTATAAAAAGCTTTAAAAAGACCTGATTTGACAAATTGAAAAAAACAACGCTAAAGAGAAAACCAACTTCCGGTTCTGACTGCAACAATGAACGGAACGCAACTATGACAGACAATAACAAGGCATGCCTTTCTAGGCGCGTATTTATTGAAATGATACAAAAATCTAACAAGAGGTGGATGCCTGGGGCCTTTTCATGAATGTAACCTGCCGAATTAGACGATTTACCGGCATCGTAGCAAAATGAGCAACACGACGGGTTCCTGATGAGGAGCAGGTTTTACTTCCTCTTCCAAAGCACCTGAAATCACCCCTAGTTTTTGATGGGGTCCGTGTTGTTTTTGTACCCCTATTTGTGACATTTGGTTCACGCATCATTGTCAATATAATGAAAATTAATGCGACTGTCGTGCAAGTGAGAGGTTTATCGCTATAAAACCAGGTTCAATCCACCATTTTCTACAGTTGAAAATGCCTGTACCGTAGCAAGTCAGGAATTTGATAGTTGTTGTCAATTCGTTTAATGAGTTTCAGCTTTTGATTTTGCTATTTGATTATGGACTTTCCGTTTTGAATTTCCTCTGAGTTCAGTATTTTTGTAACATTGCTTTGTGCATACTAAGAAAATGCTCGAAAACATTTTCTGTATAAAATAGGTCCAAAATAAATTTTCGCCTCGCTACACTCTGCAGTTGAGACTCAACCACCTCCTTTTACATATTAAAACATTTAAACCCTCTGCATTTGTTTGCACCTGTCCAAAGAATCAGATGTTCAGAAGTTGTCGTTTGCTGATTTTGTTCATAAGTGTTTCTCGTTTTTCCGTTTTTATATAGATTAGACCGTTGGTTTTCATTCGCACGTATAGCAATAAATGGGGTTGTTAGATGCTTTTTGTGCTTCTTTGTTTAATATTTGGTTGTTTTTGTTCTAATTGAAGTTGTGACACAGTGATGTCTGCTATTACCCTATTTTGACAATTCTACCTATTATGTCTGTTTTGTTCACACAACGTCGACTGTCATACAAGTGATAGATTAAGGTTATTTAAAGCGCTATAAAACCAAGTTCAATCTTATATTTTCTACATTTGAAAATGCCTGTACCAAGTTAGGATTATGACAGTAGCTGTTCATTCGATTGATGTGTTTTTTATCATTTGATTTTATCATACGATTCTTTCCGTTTTTAATTTTCCTCGGAGCTCATTATTTTTGTGATTATAATTTTTCCTGTTTGAATGGATTTACGCTACTCTTTGTTTGGAGCCTTTATAGCTTGCTGCTCGATATGAGACAATGTTCCGTGTTGTAGACCGTAATTTGACCTATATTGGATTAGTTTTACAAGTTGTGACTTGGATGGAGAGTTGTTTCGTTGGCACTCATACCTCAACTTCTTATATCTATTAATTACTGGATTACAAGTTCCTAGCCGACCATAACAAATGTAGCGGTGTAAAACATATTTACAAATGGGCACACTTCCATTTTTTGTCTTGTCCTAACTTACCCAATTAAACTTACTCACATCTATCACATTGGTTTTTATTTATCATATAATGCAAATTGGTATAAACATGCATTTCGAAAATATTATTAATTTAAATTTAATTGAAAAGAAATGGCATGCCAGTAATCAATATTGGGAGGAACTGAAATACACAAATGTTTTAAAAGAACCTAATATTTTAACAATGTTTAAAATCTTGAGAATACAAGTACCTCACGCATAATAACAGTATAGACCACTTTCGAGTTTGTCTGTCTCCGGAAAAAAAACCCGTCAATCATGCGCGCCTTTATGACGTCATTTACCAGATAAAGGGGATCGCCTGCATCCCGAACTATAAACGTTCATCAAGCGTCACGTGTTAGTAATCGTCATTGTGAAGGATAAACTAGAAATAATATTTGTTCTTTAGGTACTTAATCATAATTCCCTAATGATAGAAGTGCTGATTGTCAATTATTAGAATTTAATTTGCCGAATAATTTGTGCAATATAGCATCAAAGTTTTTCAACCACTCGCTCAACATGGGAACGGAAGTAACGAGGCACCTATACCCAAAGTTTCTGACCGAAATGCATCGAACTCGAAAGTTGTCTATTGTAAATTATCACATTGGTGTTTTTTTTAGTTATATATAATGCAAAAATGAAACCTGCAATCTGATGAATAAGAAACGGCATGCCAGACATCAATTTAAAAGTAGCTTAAAAACACAAACAAACGTACCTGATATTTGAACAATGTTAAAAATCTTGAAAATACAAGTACATCACACATGATACAGTCATCAGTTGATATTCAATATTGAAAATACACTTAAGTTCACTAATTCTCCATACTGTGCTATAATAAATGCCATTAGCGAGAAATTCTGTTTTACTTGAGTTTTAAGAAAATATAAAAAAAAGTTTATTTGAATATCATCTGACGAGGTTAACTTTTAATTTATGCTAATCTACATCGTCTGAGTTTACTTCCATTTGTAAATGACGCATGAAGAACATAATTAAATCGGACTTTAAACGAATAAAGGTTCTTCTGAGTTCAAAATTCAATATGAAGTAAACTGGTAAAAATAAAAGATAAGATACCAACACTATAAAGTGAGCAATGAACAAAGACGTATACGCGCAATCCTCTGATGCTGTTTCCGGATACTTCATGTGTATTATAATCAACAATGTTAGAGGCCATTCTACTGCCAAAGTTAATATCATTATTCCTAAAGCCTGACACTCCTGCATTGTAAACTTTCTATTGCGAGGTATAGCAGTAAGACTGTTAACGAATACTCTTTTGCGTCGGAGGTAGCTAAGACGAATAGCGTAAATTAACAGAACCACACAAATTGACATAATGACACATGGCAATAATTGAACTGTTATTGCACAAAGCCAATTATAAAATGAAGTGTAGACAGTAGTGTCTATCCCGTTTCGATAGCTAAATGTACATGGTTCTCCTGAACTCTGAACAAAATCAAAGAATTTAAAGCAATGTATTATTAATGCACATACATAAATTATAATAGTAAATTTAAGAAATCGATCCACTTTATACCAAACAAGTGCACTGAATGGCCATCGGAAACAAAGAAATCTTTGAATCCCATAAACAACTAGTTGCCATACAGTAGCTGTATGAAAAATATTTGGCAAAATAAATCCCAGTATTCGGTATGCATTACACCAATTTGTAGGAACTTGATTTGAAGCATTGTCTAGCGAGAAAAAATAAAAGAAAATTGGAAGTTGAGATACACCGTGTAGCGTGTTTGATATTGATATTCCCGTTGCCTGAACTGTAGATGCAGATCGATCGTCTTTATCGTAATTGATGAGAATGATATACAGAACATTAAAACACAATGTAATGACGATTACTATTGGAGCAGCTACACTGTACAAGATCTTGGCGATTTTATAGTCACATTCTGATGAAAATGTACCGTTTACGAATGGTGGTAATCCTAACAAAGCTTCCTCCATTGCAGTAAGAAAAGGCTAAAAATGTCAATGATAAAGCGTATTAAAGTGTGATCAACGTGAACTATCATAATTATACGTCATCTTAATTTAAGGTTTCCGCTCGTTTTCCTGTTGATGAATACTAGTACATAACATCACATCTTCAATTGATTCTTTCAACTTGAAATATCTTATACATACACATACGGGATTAATGGTGCTATGTTGAATGTAAGCATCTGGTATTGATTACATTTTTACATAAATAATTGGAAATCAGAGTGTACAGGTGAAAATCATAAGAATGTTAGGACACTTTTTTATTCGTTATTAAACCCTGTGTACACGGAGATTTGCTATATATATCTGTAATTCATTATATTTCCTTGCATTATGAAAATTATCCTCATTTTCTCCCATAAATGCTTCCAATAGTTATCTTTTCTCATTCTATTTGAAATATTTTGTTAGTAATGATAAACCATAGATTTGGACCCGAAAAGAACAATAAAACGACTCGCCCTAAATTTAAAATGATTTTCGCAAAACAAATAATTTGTGTTAACCCACTGAGGTTGAAACATGGAAGTATAAAGTCTTAGAAAATATAGTGTGTTTAATTTTTTGTACCAGTTTGGCTCTACTCTCGGTCTGTTGGCTTTCTTTAGCCCTTGAATGTTTACATAAGGTCTGGATTTTCATATTTATGGCTTCGAGCATCACTGAAAGCCGTTAATTTTCAAAATGTGCAGTACGATTTATATTGTTAGTGTTTTATTAACCCGATCAGTATACAATATTGCTCGAGCTTTCAAGTAAATTATGATGTACTCAATGAGAAAATACAACAGTACTCTATAATAGTGCAATAGCTCATTTATGATATAGTATCAAATATTGCACTAACATAGAAGATACAATAACTTTGTCTCATTTTGAAAATCTGATCCCGTATTAACAAAGCAATAGTTATCAAAGGTACCAGGATTATAATTTAATACGCCATAATCATTACAGTTACTGCTATTTTCTTTTCTCTAGTATTTTTGCGTTCAAATATTCTTTTGATCGGAACCTTTCTCGGTCTTATTCTGAAATTAGTTCTATCAAAATTTTTGTTTTTTTCAACCCTGTATACCACCATTCCGCATGTGAAATGGAAAAATCGCCTAAAAGAAATAATCCACAATGCCTTTCAACATAAAAATGGTAGCATACGCTATAAATTTATTTCTTTGGGATTTCATAAGACATATTTCGTTAATATTGACAAACAAAAAGATAAAACATGCTACACAGAAGAACACGTGGTCAGTATGCTGGAGTTTCTTATCGACAACATATTTGTTGAGTTTGGAGGTAGACTTTTACAACAAATTGTCGGCATTCCTATGGGAACAAACTGTGCGTCTCTTGCCGACCTCTTCTTATTTTCATATGAATCGGAGTTCCACCAGACACTTGTCAAAAACAAGAGGATCAAAGAAGCCAGATTATTTAATTTCACTTTCAGATATATTGATGATGTTCTTTCCATAAACAATCCGAACTTTTCTGATTGGGTTCCATTAATATATCCCCCAGAACTAGAGATTAAAGAAACAACAGACACGGCTTCCTCCGCCGCATTTTTAGACTTATATCTCGAATTTGACTTACAAATTCATCTCAGTACCAGAATCTATGACAAACAAGATTTAATTTTGAAATGATAAATTTCCCCCACCTTAGTAGCAATATACCAACTTCACCTGCATATGGGATATATATCACAACTTATTCGATATTCAAGAGCTTGCAGCTCCTACTCAGACTTTGTAGAACGTCATCAGTGTCTGAGTAGAAAGTTGATGAACCAGGGGTATGTCAAAGAACGTCTAGTCCTTTTTCTAAAAAAGTTCATCGGAAGGTACCAAGACCTTGTTGATAAATATTCCGTATCAACTTCACAAATAATATACGATGGTCTTGATGTATAGATTCTGCGTACTGATGTTGTTTATCATCTTAACAACGTGTTTTTTAGTTCTTTCGTTGTCTTTGTTCTATTATTAATATTACTTTTACTGTTGAATGGTTTAATGTGATATCCGTTTGAAGTGGCTCGGTACTTATACATCTCGTCCATGTGTTTGTATTGTCTTTAATTTTTTGGTGGTGTTTTTTTTGTATATGCCACTTTTTGTATTTCTTTGGTTCTTATACCGTGAATCTGTACTTTAAAAGATCCCGTCAGTATGATATTGTTCTATTGTATGTCATTATGATATATTTCTATTATAAATTACAATATACGTTGAACCATAAACGTCAAAATCATTCAATCGCGTAGTGGAATTAACTATTTGTGGATTCTTATAAATTCTATATATAACTTTTGGACTAGTTTAAATCTCGGTCTATTTCTGATATTTATTCTTACATACTTTTGATTTTTTATCCCTGTATGCTAACATTGCCTAAGTAAATTTTAAAATTGTTTGTATGCACATTGAACGACAAATCTATGTGACGTATAAAATTTTCTGACGTCAGCCACACAAATCAATGAATGTGTTTGTAGATAGATGTTTTTGTGTTCTGTTAAATTGTTCCTTTTAAAATTGTTACTACTATACGATGATGACTGATGTACCCATAATTTGACTATTTTATTTATTGTGTCTGTTTAATTAACACATCAATGTAAATATAACGGAATTTGATGAGACTGTCATCAAAGTGAGAGGGTTAGCGCTATAAAAACCAGGTTTAATCCACCATTTTCTACATTTGAAAACGTCTGTACCAAATCAGGAATATGAGGGTTCTTGTCCATTCGTTTTTGATGCGTTTTATTATTTGATTTTGCCATGTGATTATGAACTTTCCGAATTGATTTTCCTCTAAGTTCTTTACTTTTTTTTGGTGTGCACCACATAGTAATAATAAATATTGATCGAGATGCATTATTATTAGCTTGTTGGATTGTTTTTCAAGGTATATTTATATAGAACGACAACTGAAAATATCAACAGATAAAGAATTTTTATTAATAATTAAATCTATGTGAAATGTTTGAAACTGTTATAAAGCTATGGATTTCAATATTTATTTATAATTCTGTATTGAAAGGCCTCAGTTTTATGTGAAATTATTTTACAATTTATATATTTGTATATTGTATGTCAAGAGAGATAACAAAACATATGATTTGTACAAATGCAGTTTAACAGACTACAACATACTAAATTTCTATATTTCATAACGGATATAAAATCACATATTACATGTATATTATAAATTAAACTAGTTTACTACTTTTATAAAATTGAGAGGAACTTAATAGAATTTGACTCGGAATTTGATTACACAACATACAATATATAAATACCTATTATTATGAAAAAAAACCATCTGAAATACCATAGTTCTTTATAATAGAAAACTCAACCAAGTACCCATTATTACTTTGTATGATTCTTACAGTGGCACATCATGTATGCAACTGTTCTGTACTAAGGTCATATTAGTTTTGAGAAAATAAATTTTAGAAGAATTTAAATCCTGGAAGGAAAACAATGAGGTGATATTGGCTATAGTCTAAATATTTTGATGGCACTTGCTATTTCAAATTTCAAGACCCGAAGCCACCGTTTTGCACAGTCAATTTCTAAACACAACATTATACTTAGTATTACATTGACTGTCATTTATTACTTTATTCATATTTCTTTTCCAAACAGACGATAGTGGTTGAATTGTTTTATTCAGAAATACAGCATTATTCCCGTCGTAATAAATGCAAATCGGAAGATTCCGAATTTATATTTAAAGTGATAAATTAAGAAATAAAATGACAATGGCATAGCAAAAATTCCAAAAACCTCCATAAAACAGACAACAGTATACAAAACACAACACGAAAAACAAAATATGTGCAATACAAACGCAACAAAAAATAGGGGCCTGATCTCATGTGCTTCGGAAGAGTTAGGAGAAATTGTTCCACATGTTAGATCCTTAGTGTTACTCATACATGTATGTAACAGGGTGATTAGTTATATCAAGTGACGAGGCACCGGACAATAGCGGATTGATGATTGACTCTTATCTAATCCAAATGACCTCAACCAATGACAGAATGTACCCAATTTTTTTTTATGTTCAATTTGACAACGTATCACACATGATTGAAACATACTGCATCGACATTATAGTTTTCGTTGTTTGAATCTAATTTTCATTATAATCCATAATTTTTTAATTACTAGTATATAAATATTTTGTATCTTTATAAACGAAATCAGATAATCAATGGCTCACGAATTAGATCATTTTTGTATGTATATAACATAACTTACAATCATATCATATACAAAAGAGAGGCGAAAGCTACAGAAGGGCCATTCAAACTACTAAGTGATAAGTCGAATAAAAGATCAACAAGATAAATAACAGTACACAAAACACAGCATAGTAAATTAAAATGTGAGAAACACACCTCCACCAAACACTGGGGGTGTTCTGATGTCTTCCTGCTCTACATATGGCACCATTCGCGTCTCTAGCCCAGTAGTCAGCACTTCTGTGTTGAAATGATTATCATTGATATGGTTATATTCATAAAAATACAAAGTTGAATTTTTGTAATACTAATGCTTTTATCCCTCGAAAAAACCTAACTGTTTTTGGCGAACACTTTTAACATATTTTTGGTCCCCAATGCTCTTCACCATCGTACTTTATTTGGCCATTCTAACTTTTTTGATTCGAGCGTCACTGATGAATATTTTGTAGACGAAACTCGCATATGGCGCAAATACAAAATTTCAATTCTTGTATCTATGATGAGTTTATTTACAACCACTTTGTCAATGCCACTGTTTTTGATTTTTTTTTGAAATAACAAGGCTTTTATACCACAGAAATAGATTACCTTAGCTGTATTATGCAAAACTTGAAGGAATTTTTTGTCCTCAATGCTCTTCAGCATCGTTCTTTATTTTGCCTTTCTAACTTGTTTAGTTTTGAACGTCACTGATGAGTCATTTGTTCACGAGAAGCGCGTCCGGCGCAGATACAAAATTTCAATCCTGACAATATGATGAGCTTATCTATTCTTATGTAAGTATCAACCTGGTGATAAGTCTAATTCAATAGGTCACATTCGAGCAAGGATGTAGTTACGACACTTGGAACATATCAGTCGTCATATAAAACAGATAATCCATAATTATCAACCAACTCTAAATGGTGTCCGTAAAATTTACGAGAGGATGATTTCAAATTCCCTTCTTAAACATTTTGGTTTACCTGCTTCCGTGTGTAGCAAAACTTATTTTATCCAAAGAATATAGTACAGAGCAATTTTGTTTTATCGATGTACCCCCAAAGGTTTAAAAATATTTTAAAGTATATCATATATATATTTTTCCATATCCAAATTCCTCCAAGTGTATTCGTCTTTCCGATTTTGATCAGGTGAGTAAAGCCAATACAACGGTAATTATCTTCAAAAAGATTCCAAAAAATAAAATGTCCAACCTGTTTTGGACGATTTAGATAAATACATTGTCAAAAGTCTATAAGTGTTGAAAGGGGCGTGAAGCATCAAACATAAAATCAAATTAAAATAAATGTGTGGGGTTTAAAATGTATTTCAGAGCTCAAACTGCCACCTAAGCGTGTACAGTCGTCTTAATGGTAGAATAAGACATAGTATTTATCTATTGAGGCAACCTGCCATTTGTACATATTTCTTTTCATTACCTGTATTCAGTTCCTGTCACCTAGAGTTGTTATTTTAGAGGTATTTTTCACATTGAGGTTTGGTTAGCTCTAGGAGGTTATATTAGAAGGAGAGTGCCAAACAAACCATTTCAACCCATTATTTGTTCTTAAAATGTCCTGTTCCAAGACAGGAATAGGACAGTAGATATCAAGTAGTCAGTTTTTATGTATGTTGGCGTTGTTTAAGTTGCATTTTAGTGTTTCTATTGTTATGCTGTTTTCCTCTTACGAATGTTACGGTTGATGTGTTTCCCTAGGTTTTTTAACTTTTAAACCCTGATTTGTTTTCTCTTTAAAGATGGTACTGTTGTCATTATTAAGTTGTCATCAATATTTTGGGGAACCCTTTTTCACAAATAAATGAACTAAACATTTGAAAGAGGTTATTAAACAATTGTAAATAGTAGTACTCAATACGTTTGATCCATATCATGGCTATGAACTGGTTTTATTAAGTAGTTGTGACTGCTTGACATTTTCAATCACCTTTTTTTAATCTTATGTACACAATGCAAGCCTGCCTTAACAAATGCATTTACATTTATCAAATATATAGTTATCAAAGCAGTCATTAGGAAGTTATCCAGATCATAATATTCACCCGGCTCAACGTTATGACGAATATTTTAAGTCAAGAAAACGCACAAATGACATCAAATTACGTCATGTACAAGCAAACATTTGACGGAAAGATGGTGCTTATTCGAAATAGAAGTGAGCAGCTGGGATTGAATATTGAATGTGCATACACATACACAAAATATAAACACTGTGCTCTGATCATAGCAATATGATTTAGAATAAGATCATGTGAACCTCAGATGATATAAATGAGAAACTGTGTTAAATTGTCAAATTGTTTGAGTTGACAGTTCATTTTCAGAAATTTTAGATGGTCTATTTATGTCTTTGATTCTACGTCGTCTGTGTTTACGACCATTTGCAAATGATGCATGAAGAAAGCCGTTACATCTGATTTGAAACGAGCAAATGTTCGTCTGAGTTTAAAGTTCAATATGAAGGAAAGTGGTAAAAATAATAAATAAGATACCAACAATGTAAAGTGAGCAATAACAAGAGATGAATACGCACATTCCTCGTGCGCTGTTTCCGAATCGGTTATGTGTAATATAATGAACAAAGTAAGAGGCCATTCTACTGCCAACGTTAATATCAATATTCCTAAAGACTGACACTCCTGCATTGTAAACTTTTTATTGCGAGGTATAGCAGTAGGACTGTTAACGTATACCCTTTTGCGTCGGAGGTAACTATAACGAATTCCGTAAATTAACAGAACCACACAAATTGACATAACGCCACATGGCACTAATTGAACGGCTATAGCACACAACCAATTATAAATGTGAGTATAGTTAATATTGTCAATCCCGTTTCGATAGCTAAAAGTACATGGTTCTCCAGAATTATAAACAAAATCAAAGAATTTATAGCCATGTATTATTGATGCACATACATAAACTATAATAGTAAATTTAAGAAATCGATCCACTTTATACCAAACAAGTGCACTGATCGGCCATCGGAAACAAATAAATCTCTGAATACCATAGATAACAAGTTGCCATAAAGTAACTGTATGAAAAATATTTGGCAAAATAAATCCCAGTACTCTGTATGCATTACACCAATTTGCTGAAACCGGGGACGCCATATTGTCTCGCAAAAAGAAATAAAAGAAAATTGGAAGTTGAGATACACCGTGTAGCGTGTTCGATATTGATATTCCCGTTTTCTGTACTGTAGATGCAGATCGATCGTCTATATCGTAATTGATGAGAGTTATATATAGAATATTAAAACACAATGTAATGACGATAACTATAGGAGCAGCTACACTGTACAAGATCTTGGCGATTTTATAGTCACATTCGGAGGAAAATGTACCGTTTAGGAATGGCGGTAATCCTAACAAGGCTTCCTCCATTGCGATGAAAATGTTGAAAATGTTATTGATAATAAGTATTAAAGTGCGATTCTTTGACGAGAACCATTATATAATATGTCACTTAGCTTGTAATCGCAGAGTCTTTTGTAGACAAACTCGCGTGTGTCGTATATATAAAATTTAGTCCTGGTATCTATGATGAGTTTATTTCCTGTTGTTAAATAAACTTATTATCAAAAATCACACACTTTACATAATCTTTGAGCTTGAAATATCTTCTATGCCCAAATATGGAATTTTTGTTGATATGGTGGTGGAATGTTAGAATCTTTAAACACTGTTTTTGTTTTTGAAGCACAATATGTAGATTAAAATTAGATTACTGTGATAACATGTTTAATGTGTTTTACATCCTCTTTTAATCTTTTTCAGGTGTGTATATATAGATATATTTCAAATATTTTCTATTTTTAGATACCAAAATGATACTTGCTAATTCTGTCCCAAAAATACTTCTACTAGTTATCTTTTTATTTTCATTTTAGTTTAAGATTTATTTTAGTTTTCATCTTTACTAAAACCAATTTCTCACAGGTTAAAGTCTGTTAATCAGGTGTTATCGAGAAAATCATTGCAAGTTCAGTATGTTTCATTGTATAACTTTTTGAAATATATTTTTATTCATAAAAATTATTTATGTCTGACAAAACAATTCAATGTACTGAATCCAGCAGTGTAATTGGTTTTTTTTCTAGCTTCGATAAACGATCTTTAAAATGAAAAGGCGGGTTACTCATGAATAAATTTATACACATTTTACACACACACAATGACACGTGGGTTGCATTTACTTGCATGCAATATTTTGACATCGAAAAAAGACAGGCATTATGTTTGTTAACTATATTAATATCATTATGTGAAAAATCTACACGAAAATCTGTAATTTGATGACATTAATCAATTTTTATTTCAAACCTGGTCTGTTAATGGGTCGAATGTATAAAACCCGGTCTGTTAATTGGTCTGTTAAGAGTTATGAATGGCAATAAAAGTATAATTTTATTGCTATATGGGGTGTTATCGGATCAAATAAGTATAGACTCAAGACGAGTGGCTAAAATATACGGAAACAACACATGAACAATGAACAATTTAGACAATGGAAGTTGAAAATTGATAAAAATGGTTTCAAAAAGTGTAATATTAAAGTAATATTAATTTCATCCAAGAATGGTCACATATATAATGTGGATTCTGTTTAATTGTCACGAATGACACAAATTTGTCATCTACATTGTTAACCAGTATATTAATCAGAGATAAATGCAAAATGTAAACATCAGTTAGTAAAAAAGAGAAAAAAAAAGAATTGTATAATAATACAGACATGACACACCCTGGGTGTTGAAACAGTAACTGATTTGGATGTACTCAAATTGGTGACAAATCTCCTCTGCACTTATGTCGAAAGGAACTAAACGGAATAAAATGAATTAAAACTTAAAATAACCAAATGTAACTGTATTCGCTGCTTTCCATTTACTTCTTTAGAATGATTTGTAAACAACATATGATTAAGTAATAAAAGAAAAGAACCAATAATTATTGGATGATGCCGACGAATTAGGGTTTAATGTCCAGTGACAAATATCATATGCATATGAGAACGACAATACGTTATATGTACCCTGTGTTGTATTTTGTTGTTGCAGTTTCATTGGGATTTTAGAACGTGCTACTTCGATCAGACACAAAAAATAAGGCTGAGTGAAAACGATAATAATAAATTCATGCATATCCCAGCGGCCAATCCATATCACGCTATATTGAATTGACACACCCTTCAATAAAATGCAAAGAAAGTCAAAATAAAATGCCCTTACTAGAAGGATACTGTTGCACCGTATTGTCATTTTTTTTGTTACTCAAGTACATCTCATTCCTCATTTTCTCAATGGTAAAATATAAAGGTAGCAAAACTATTGTCGTGACTAAATAACTCTTAACTGACACAGTTTTAATTGTCCAACCCGTTAACAGACTTTATTCCCATTATTTTTACCAGAACGTGGTATTATTCACGTTATATTACAATTATTAAATATTCACTAATGTCCATTTATTTTTTTAGAACCAAAATACTATTTTGTGTCCTTTAAATGATATCTGAAATTGTTTTTTTCGCCTTTTATTAAAAGAATTGCTATGAGTTTAAGAATAAATACTACATACTTGCGCGACGCCTTTTAGTTTTACTGAAGACTGCGCAAAATGTTTTTACAGGTGGAAAATGTTCTATGATAGATATCATTTTGTCAGACACTTTTCGTTTTTGATTTGGTTCTTATAATATGCCAAAAGTTTGTATATTTAACAGAGTTTTACATATAATTGTGCGTTTTACTCTTAACAGAAGTATAACCAACGCGATTAACAGACCAACCGCCAATATAGCCGCATATTCAATATAAATTAACTGACCAATCTCTCGGTTAGCCGAGTGTTGGCCGTGTTTTTGTCCTTTATTCTATATTCGTTATATTTTATCACCTCATTTTTCTCTTATCTTCATATATTTGGCTAATTTGTCTCTTAAGTGAACCTATTCAGAATAAAACGCATCTTCCTCAGGATATTTATTCTATTATATGCACGTTTAACTATATATTCAATATGAATATTCCATAACCCATTATTTGAAAAAATAATACCTAAATGTTTATGAGTAGAAACTTCTTGAATTAGGAGTTATCTCTCTTATCTATAAATAAGGATCCAATGTGTTAAGATAAGTTTAGTCCAATAACTTTATCAAATGTTGATTCAAAATTAATAGCATATTCATTAGCTCAGCGCATTAATATATTTTACCAGAAACTATCCATGAAGATCAAAATATGTATGTCAAAAATAGATACATAGGTTATAACATTAGGCAAATCCAGGATATAATTGATTATGCAGAAAAAATATTTTTCAACATTTTTCGACGGATTAAACGAGAATGTACGTGCAGTGCTATATTTTTGTAATTTCTCTCAAGATATTAGCATGTAGGATAACACCAGACAATCATCTTAAAGGATTCGAAATCAAAATAGATGGGTAAACACATTCTTCAAAAATCAGTCAACTTGCAGATGACACATCACTTTCTAATACCAACACGACATTTCAAAAGTTTTAAACATGTTAGAAACTTTAACCATTTTATAAGGGCTTAAATAAACAGGTATAGCATTTGGTTAGGAATACACAAACATTGCAAAGAAAAATTTGAAAGCATTTACTTTACCAATAAACCAGTGAAATATTTAGGAATTTTTCGGTTGTAACAAAAAGGAATGTCAAAAATTTAACACAGAAAAGCTAATATAAAAATCTAAAAAGATTATTAAAAATTCGGAGAAAAGACATTAAACCATGATGGGTAAAATAAAAGGTTAAATTTTTTGCTTATACCTAATATTACCTTTTAAGCATAAAAAGTAAAATCACAAAAATACTGAACTCCGTGGAAAATTCAAAAAGAAAAGTCTTTAATCAAATGGTAAAATCAAAACTCAAAACATCAAACGAATCGATAACAGCTCTCATATTCTTGACTTGGTGCAGGCATTTTCTTATGTAGAATGGTGGATTAAACCTGGTTTAAAGCTAGCTTAACCTATCACTTGTATGACAGTCGCATCGAATTCCATTGTTTCATAAATTGAAAAAGAATAAATAGTTAAATTCAAAAAAATAAAAGAGAAAAGGTTAAACGCAAAGTACTAAGGTTTGAAAAATGAGATGGTGGTTTAAAAATGAGTAACATAGATAAATAGAATTATAATGTTATGTATATACAAGGCAAATATGTCTGAACAGAAAACAAGATGTATATTCTGTATTTTAAAGCAGAATTCATGTACAGCTACAAAATACAGTTAACATACTCAGAATAAATGTCTACTTGAAATTGTGGTTATGATTTTTATTTTTGAAAATGTATAAAATTCTAGATCCAGAACTAATTTAAAGAAATAATTAAACCTTTCACCGATAAGCTTGATGGATAAAGGTATTCATTAACATACGTTTTTATCGCTAAAAAGAGAAGAAAATATTAACATGATTAACATACTAATTTTATTTAAGAATTGAAATTACTGTATTGAAATTTTTATTCAGACATACTTGTGAATAGCTCATAATCATATTTTAAATCACTATCAAAACTTGTCATTTCCAAACCAGGATTTTTTTTTAATACAATACTAGTGAATTGATAACCGAAAGTATGAACTACATGTACTTCCTTCTCTTCCTACAAATCGATGAATAAGAATTTTCATATATACTTATTTATTCAAGATTACAAATGAAATATTAATTGATACTTTAGTTTAGATGAATAGTAATGTAATATTGATAACCAAAAAGTAACCCTGGGTTTCTTGTAAATAAATAAAGAGACCCTTCACGTGAATGCTGGACTAGTGAAGTAAATTGTAAATCTCAATCAACATGTCTGGTGATCGATAGTTGCTTACTTCTACGTCATTTTGTCTCTGGTGGAGTGTTTTCAGAGTGACAACCCTACCACATCTCCGTATCTTATATCGATAACAGGTATGCTGTAATACTTTCTCCACAAAATATTCAAAAAAATGTTGAACCTAAAAATTACAATAAAATAGCACACCTTATAGTAACAGAAAATCTTGCTACAAATTAAGATGAATTGTAGTCCGTCCAACTGATAATGAAACCTGAAGATACGAAAATATAAACTGAATGATAGTTTCATATTATTTCAAATATTTTTATTGTCACATAATTCTTCATGAAATGTTTGAAACTAGGTTGATAGATTTCTTTATATAAAGACTAATATAAAATCCCATTTAACATTCATCTAACAAGTTTATAACATTGAAAAGAACTTTATAGAATAAAATTACAAAACATACAAAATATGATTCACCATTATTATTAAACAAAAATAAATCTTTGGAATTTGTTATTTTATCTACACGACCCGAATTGGAAGCTACAGTCTTGATTTTATATGTTTTACTTTTCGCAAAGTCAATACTAACGCAAAAATATTCTAAAATTAAAAACAAACTGTTCAGAGAACTATTGAAGGTCTTTCCACATCAATTTTCTATATTAATGAGAAGCTACTTCAATTAATTCTATTAACTTAGTAACTATTTGCGTCCTGGGTTAGTTTAGTCGTACTTATTCAATACATATATGGTTTCTAGATATTTTTTTCAAGAAATAAGGGAGATAAATGTCAATTTCCGGTTATACAAATGTCACTTCCAGTGTCATGTGATAGCCTAATTCACACTGATTCCAAAAAAAATATGTCTTCTAAATACTTTTGCCTGTAATAAGAAAGATATCAGGTCTTTCCGGTTATTGCAGGTCACTTCCTGTCTCTACTGATAGGTAAATATATGCGTATTTTATAACAAAATGAAGTTTTCAGGTACTTTTCCGGTTTTCTAAAGGTCACTTCTGGTTGATATTTTTAAGGTCATATGTCAACTAACTATTCGATATCATACACCAAATAACAAGCAACATCTTGCGACACAAAATTTATAATTTAGAATAAAAGAGGCGTAAGAAGAAAAAAAAAGGTGGAAAGACCTAAATATAAAAAAAATTAAATAAAAATCAACTTATCTTTTTATTTATATTTTTTCGATGTTTTTTTTCTTCAAAAAAGCCGTCAGTGGTACAAGTATCGATTCAGATATACTATTATTCCGTTCACAATAAAGGCAAATAAGTGTCAAAATATACCAAAGAGATAAAACGCCATGGTAAAAAACATGGTATTGAACATCTCATGGTTTCAACTGAAACAACTTATATAAAAATATTAGAGGAGATATTGTACGATTGTCAAGGAGAAACTGTCAATAGATCAAACATGCGAACAATTACATGGTACCGTATTGCCTTCAAAAATGAAAAGCCACACTCCGTATTGTAAACTATAAAATGCCCAGGTACGACAAAATAGGAACTTTTTTTTTTTAGTAAAAACAATGTCCTGATTTATACTGTAACGTTTATGAACGAAATACAAAAAAGACGGGCAGCAGCCTACGACAACCACTGAATTTCAGGTTACGAGCCTGGAATGCAAATAACGAAAAGAAGGTCTCGGAAGCAGAATGGTCTAAGTAGTTTAAATCCTGTATTACTAGCCTGTCAACACTCAGGTTGTGAGTTCGATTCCAGCATGTTGCAGGTTCATTCGTCTCCAATAGTAACTGACTGACTTTTTTCCCCTTCTGAAGGTCGGTAGATCTATCAGGATACTCCGGCTGCATAAAACAATAAAATCGGACCGCCACAATAGAGCCAATAGGATTGAAGCGGCGTGAAACACTAAAAATCAAATGCAATCATAATGAAAGTTACAGAGTGTATCGTATATTTCAGAGATCAAATTTCCACCTAAGCATGTATGGTAGTATTGATAATAAAGTAACACATTGTAGGGAAATATTCAAAAAGACAACCGGCCCTGTGGATATATTTCTTTCCATTACTAGTATTAAATTGGTGAGTGATCATTATTTTGATGACTCCATAAAGCACAAATAAAAATAATCAAGTATGTTACAAAATAGTATGAATAGAAGCACTTTTACCATTATAGAAGTTAACAGATGATAGTGAATATTTAATAGAAGTACACGAACCTTAAATCCTAAACTATGCTTTTATAATAATAACAGGATTCAAAATACGATATTGTATATCTGTTCAAACTTTTCAAGTTGAAAGAACATTTAAAAAAAACTTTAGATAAATTGTTGATCTTCGTAGTTAGCTATTTAATTGTGAATTAATCTACATCGTCTGAATTTACTTCCATTTGCAAATGACGCATGAAAAAAATAGTTACATCAGACTTTAAAAGAAAAAATGTTCTTCTGAGTTTAAAGTTCAATATTAAGTAAACTGGTAAAAACAAAAGATAAGATACCAACAACATAAAGTGAGAGATGATCAGCGAGGTGTATTCACATTCCTTTGAGGTTGTTCCCGAGGAAGTTAATTGTAACATAATAACCACGGTAAGAGGCCATTCTACTGCCAATGTTAATACTAATATTCCTAAAGATTGACATTGCTTCATTGTAAACCTTCTATTGCGAGGTATAGCAGTAAGGCTGTTAACGAATACTCTTTTGCGTCTGAGGTAGCTAAGACGAATAGCGTAAATTAACGGAACAACACAAACTGACATAACGACACATGGCACTATTTGAACGACTATTGCACAAAACCAATGATAAAATTTGATATAGTAAATAGTGGCTATCCCTTTTCGATAGCTAAATGAACATGGTTCTCCAGATTCATGAACAAAATCAAAGAATTTATAGCCATGTGTTATTGATGAACATACATAAATTATAATAGTAAACGTAAGAAATCGATCCACTTTTAACCATACGTATGCACTAAATGGCCAACGAAAACTGAGAAATCTCTGAATGCCAAAGACAACTAGTTGCCATACAGTAGCTGTGTGAAAAATATTTGGCAAAATAAATCCCAGTACTCTGTATGCATTACACCAATTCGCTGAAACCGGGTCCGCCATATTTTCTCGCAAGAAAAAATAAAAGAAAATTGGAAGTTGAGATACACCGTGTAGCGTGTTTGATATTGATATTCCCGTTGTCTGTACTGTAGAAGCAGTTCGATCGTCTTTTACGTAATTAACAACAAGAATATACATAACATTAAAACACAATGTAATAAAGATTACTATAGGAGCAGCTATACTGTATAAGATTTTAGCCATTTTATAGTCACATTGTGAAGAAAATGTACCGTTTACGAATGGCGGTAATCCTAACAATGCTTCCTCCATTGCTGTGTGTAAAATTATTGATTAAACAAGATGTGATGGTCCTAACACGTCAACAATTATACATTTAAATCGTTATTTTTAGCAACGTTTTCCTCTTGATTAATACACAGTATTATATTCCATCACATTCTTCCAACTTAAAATATCGTAAGCAATTAAATGCAGAATAAATCTTATTATTTAAATTTTAGCTGTTGATTAATACACTGAATATAAAATCACATTCTTATCAGATTCTTCCAACTTGAAATAAATATCGTAAGCACTAAAATCCAGGATAAATCTTAGCAGTTACATTTTAGCATCTAGTATTGATTTCCTTTGACAGCGATTGTGTAGGTGAGAAAAAAAGAAAATGTAAGAAAAATGATAATTTCTCAGTCTTCTACGGGATTAATGGAGATTTGCTGCAAATATACTATTTGTCCATGCTCAATTAGATATTTCTCCCATTTATCAAATTATTTTTGATTTTGTCCAATAAATACTTCAACAAGTTATCACTGATCTTCCTATTTGAATTATTTTGTTTAAAACATAATTCCTAGTGTCATATTTGAATCTATATAACGTTTTATCTTGCTGGTAACACAGTTAATATCCCTGACACGGCAGTCGCTATGTAATCACAGACCAATTAACACAATCATGAATATAGACAAATGTTGCATTTTTGGTATTGAAATGGAGTCTTTATAATGCAAAGATGCTTCATGAACTATAAAGGCATCCCGAAGCTACTCCAATTTATTCCAAATCAAAATGGTACACATACGGGGGAAAACTATAAAAGTACAAAAGCAGTAAACAAAAGCAAAAGTTGTTCACAAAAAAATCAAATCTCATATATATGATTTTGAAAAGACAAATTCAGGTAAATAAACAAAACAAAATGAATATGTAAGAACATCAAAAGTAGCGAGACCGGTTGCGTCAACATGGTATGCGTCTCCAGCTATGAATGTACCACCTGCAATGTGAATCAAACTAAGCTTAATTGAATAATGGAGCAAAAGGCATAATTGCAAAATTGAATATCCTTCAATTTTATATTTAAGACCATGAGAACATTTTGCTTGTAAGTTAGGACACATAAACATGAATGACATACTATATCCGAGCTTTGCATGAATCACTTACATTTTTAAGATACTGTTATAACATTTGCGCTATTGTTATACCTATCGTCTGGTCAAAATATAACAAAATGTCATTACAATTTGTCCATTTAAATTGTACAATAGGTAATTGCGAGAGCTTATCAACAGATAGTAATTTAACTACCTATTGTACTACCTTGTGGGGTTTGTACCCCAATATTGTTTTTCCGTGACAAAGTTATTGTTTTGAATTTCCAAAACCCAAAGTATGTTATAAATCTGATGTAATATCAAAAATTACAATTAAATAATAAATGATAAATGACATTAGAACAACGGTTTTGGACCTCTATTCTTTGGTAATGCAACATTACATCCCACATCCTTTTTTCTACCAGAAACTCAGATCTCCCCTACCAGATCACCACAGCTTGAGTTTCTTTGTTTTGCATGCTTTCCTTTGTTTTGTAACATTTTGGCGGGGATGTCAAATCAACTATAAAACTTAGAATTATTTAAACGGAAAAGACTATCTATCAAAATTTATGTAGCGAAAATCCAGTGTCCATGCTGGGATTCGAACCCAAGACCTTTAGTATATCAACCCACGACACATACCCCTACACCAGGACGACTGGTTACCACCTATCAGTAATTTAACATTTTAAAAGGAAGCAAGATATTTTCATAAGTGGGGCGAGTTGGCAGACCTTTATTCAGTGGGGTTTTAACCCTTTTCGTAAATAAGTGAGTTGTTCAATGACATTTTACTCTTTTTCAAAAGTGGGGCGAGTTGGTAATCAAGAGTTTGACGATTTTTAGAAAGTGGCGATTAAAGGGTTGGCCGATTGGCCAGTGGGGAGAGTTGACATGGTTTCATATTTAGTCATCATGTTCGGGGGTTATAAATGGTATAACTTTTGGACTAGTAATTAAATGTCGGTCTATTTCTGAAATTTATTCTTACATACTTTTGATTTTTTAACCCTGTTTGCTAACATTGCCTATTTTTTAACCCTGTATGCTAACATTGCCTAGGTAAATTTTAAAATTGTTTGTATGCACATTGAACGACAAATCTATGTGACGTATAAAATTTTCTGACGTCAGACAGATGTGTTTGTAGATAGATGTTTTTGTGTTCTGTTAAATTGTTCCTTTTAAAATTGTTATACGATGATGACTGATGTACTCATATTTTGACTATTTTATTTATTGTGTCTGTTTAGTTAACGCATCAATGTAAATATAATGGAATTTGATGAGACTGTCATCAAAGTGAGAGGGTTAGCGCTACAAAACCAGGTTTAATCCACCATTTTCTACATTTGAAAATGCCTGTACCAAGTCAGGAATATGACAGTTCTTGTCCATTCGTTTTTGATGCGTTTTGTTATTAGTTTTTGCCATGTGATTATGGACTTTCCGAATTGATTTTCCTCTAAGTTCAGTATTTTTGTGATTTTACTTTTTATACATTACATAGTAATATGTAAAGTATATTAAAATGGTTGTGAGGCGTTCTAAACTAGATTTATGAATTGTAAAGTGTTTTTCGTCTAATCTAAAATAGCTGGGATGTAAAATAGCTATCCCATTCGGACTTGGTATGTCAGTGTTGTTAGATCACCCTGTGGCCTCCGGCCATTGGGGTGATTTGACACTGACACACCAAGTCCGAATGGGATAACTATTACAGAGATATTATGTCCATATGTTCAGTTCCATCAATATTGTTACTTGATTACTGTTTCATTGATGAATGTGCCTTTTATTCATAATATATTACAGCTAGAGTAATATCAAAGGGAAACCATCTTCTCCCTTTGTTCACGAATAAGACATAGTTGTATCATCAAGATATATAATATAAAAAAAGAAGATGTGGTATGATTGCCAATGAGACAACTCTTTACAAGAGACCACATGATACAGAAATTAACACCTGCAGGTCACCGATAATGAGTAAATCCCATACCGCGTGGTCAGCTATAAAAGACTCGAAAATAAAAATGTAAAACAATTCAAACGAGAAAAATAACGGCCTAATTTATGTACGAAAAACAAATATGTAATATCACATCAACAAACGACAAACACTGAATTACACACTCCTGACTTGGGACAGGCACATACATACAGAATGTGGTGGGGTTAAACATGTAAGCGGGATCCCAACCCTCCCCTTAACTGGGACAGTGGTGTAACAGTACAACATAAGAACGAAATATAAAAATCAGTTGAAAGAGGATTAACTCATCAGATGGATACCAATAGAAAACCAACTAACAAAAACAAAGAGTTTTTGACTCCATTGACAACTTAACTAACCAGTATAATGCTGGCCTAAAAGAAACTTGCTAAGTATATCCACAATGATGAAAAATGTTTTCTTAAATTTTTCGATTGATGCAGTTTCTACAGAGTTACGAATAGATCAATATGTTCTTAATAAATGCTGTAGTTGATTTTGAATTTGCCTTAGTATAATGTATGTCTTTTCTGGACTCCGGGTGATTTAGACAAAAGAGACAAAAGACACCAAACTTATACGTCGAAAACAAACTGACAACGCCTAGGAAAAAACAAATAAACAGAAAACCACCAAAACACATGCAGCAGTATACATAGCACAACATAGGAAACTTGAGACTGGGCAACACAAACTGCATCGAAAACCGGGGGAGATCTTAGGTGCTGCTGGAGAAAAACAGAAACTGCTGCACATGTGGCACTCGTTCTGTTGCTTATCTAAGGTAAATCCTGTTTGTAAGTCATATTCGGTAAGTCACGTTCGACAAAAAGTGGATAGATTGTGTGGTTGGTAACGACAATTGGAAAATATATGAAAATAGAGCTTGAAATATTACTTAGACTCTGGTCTATTGTTAGAGACTGTTTGTAGACCTTAAAATGTCTTTCTTTTTTGTGTTGTTTTGGTTGCTGTCTCATTAACGAATAACCAAAATTTCGTTTAAATCATAAATGCAACTTTTATTTAGTTGCAAATAATGTCGCTCACATACTGCTTTCATCTTAATTTTGAAAATAAAAATGTGTACTAAATATAAAGTTTTTAGGCATAACCAACATCTTTTAAAGTTGATATCAGACAAATAACCCAATTATTAAATCACTCTAGTCAATGCCATGACATTTTGTCCCTCGTAGCATCTTTGTGTGTACTTTTGGAGTAAATAACATTATAAATTCATTTGTGATTTCAATCAAATTCATGTAAAATCTGAATGAGTCTAATAAAATCCTCTAAAAGCTAAATAAGTCTGATAAAGAACGGAAGTTGTCAACGTGAATACAAGCATATACGTACAAGCACGTAGCTTGTCGGTCACTTTGTATTTATAATTAGAAAATTAATTAAAGGCTGTTAATATATTCAGTCCATGTTCATGTCAGGTATGACAAATTAAGTTACGCATTTATTTATATATTAAAGCGGCAACATTAACAAGGTATGAAATCTTTACTTTATTCTTTATTTCTGGCTTGTTTCAGTAGGTGGAAGACATTTTATTTAAGATTGATTGATTGATTTATGATTGCATAACGCCAGATCAGCACACACAGGATATACCCATTTTATTTAAGGATTAAGGACCTAATTTTAATAGTTTATGTAAATATATGTAAATATACAAAAACATCAAAATTAAAGACAGGATATTATTTTAAAATAGGTATTTGAGAATTCGTATGAGGCACGTTAAATCTTTCAACTGATATATTGTTCTGTACTGTCCGTACATATATCTTTTGGCATACTAATGAATTTGGTGGTAAGCCTGGAAACCAATAGCTAGAAATCAAAATGAAACAAGCTTTAGTAGTAAATAATATCCCCATAAAGGCCATCATAACTGAAGAAAAAAATGATTAATAGCAAGAGTATGATTGTCAATATAATGGATTTCATACATGAGAGAGGTTTAGCTAGAAATAAAACGATTTTTCCATTTGGTAAAAGACTTTCTGTTTTGAATTTTTCAAGAAGTTCGATATTTTTGCTATAATACTTTTTTTTCTAAAAGAGAACATCAACTATATTGTGCAAGCGCCAATATACAGACATCAAATACCACCCCCTCCAATTATTTGATCCCTATTACCTACCTTATTTGATAATGTACAATTAAATGGGGATACAGAACAATGAACCAATAATTGTTCGTTGGTGTTCAACATCAATTTTTGCACTTTTTTTTTTATATCATAGAGGAAAGTTTGAACAATGACAGTAAATTATACATTCGTAGTCGGAGTTGAACGCACATTCCAAGAGTAGGGATCGAACTCAACACTATAGTGTTGACAATTAAGTGATCACTATAGATGAACTCAAAAGACCTCGGGTCCACCGAGGTTCTAGAATGAACGAATCAATTGATCAATTGAACTGTCCATTCATGAACACAAATAATGAGGTATACGTTAATAACATTGCAACCCAACAACCAAAACGACTCAAAGAAATCTTATCTCTTTAGCAAATCTATGTTTTGAGCAATGCAGTCGTCCGTTTTTTATATTAACAATTTTTCTTTTTTTAATAGATGAATTTTCTTTCTTACCTACCGTTATTATTACCTGCTTTTGTTGTTTCACAAAATGTGTGGAATATGATGCCTCAGGCTGGTGTTGAAGCACAACAATTCTACGGACAAATGCCACCACAGTATGCCCATTTTGATGGAGCCGCTGGATCAATGTGGGGAAATATGCAAGGAAATCCTCAAGGTATGTCATCAGAAATGATGGGCCCAACGCCAGCACCTGATCCTTTTGGGTCTACCACCAACAAACCAACACGACGAGAATACATGTTGAAACAAGCAACTAAAAGAAAAGTTGATGGACCAAAGATCCCTGCTCATAAAAAAAATTACTTGGACTTTGGTTCGATGAGGCCTATTCCAACGAATAAAGACGAACTTGAATTGTTTGTAGAATCTGTTGAAAAAATGGCGACTGGATTTCATCGTTTGGAATTTCGATTAACGAAAGCTTTTAAAATGGTAGACAAATATATCACAACACTTTAATAAAATGCATGATTTTTTTCCAAAAGAATTAAATCGTTATACATTTAATGAATTACGTATTTTGTTGAAGTATTATTTGTTGGTGTGTAAATACAATCAACTACCTATAATAATTTTATCGAGGCATAAACAGAAAACAAAAAAGGCCATAATATGATACCTCATGAATATTTTTTTTTATCAAGTTGATGTAACGTTCCTATGATTCAGTAGTTACCGTTAGTTGCTCTTTGTCGTATTTACTTTTCGTTTATGTACAGTTTTTAAATAAATTTGGCCGTTTGTTTTCTAGTTTATTTGTTTTACGTTTACCACTTTGGGTCTTTTATAGCTTGCTGCGTGATACGGGTTTTTCTAATTATGAAGGCCTAACAATGGGCTATAGCTGCTTCATGTACGTCATTTAGTCTCTAGTGGAGAGTTTTCTCATTGGCATTCATACCACATCTTCTTTTGTTTATATATAAATACCGACTTGCAAAAAATTGAATCTCAAATTGTTTATTTTCATCTTATCTCTTTTGATTACTTTCTCTTCTCAGTTTGAATTCTTGTTTTTATTCTATTTTAGGGAGAAAGGTGTAAGTTATGATAACTTGTGAATGATATACTGAAATAATTAGAAGTATTATGAAACTTTTTTTTTATAATTGTGATTTTGTACTACGACATCTTTTACTGTTCGTTAAACTTTTTATGTTGAAATTATTTTCACATGTAACACGATGAGGCTGGCAAAAGGATGTTTATCGTATTAACTATTCATTTTCATCTGTTGGTACGCATGCTTATTTTTTACCGCGTGTAAATTTATTGGCACATTGTACACGATTGCATTTTATGTTCGAGCAAATTCATTTTCATCCTGTCTTATGCAAGATATTTTTTTCAGCTCGAACAAGGCCAATAAATTCGCTTTTTACCCCTCCTATCTCCTCCATTAAATCAAATGATCGTCCACATATAAGCTATGAATTTGGAGAAAAAAACCCGGATTTAAACAGATAAACATACACGATATATGTGCATCACTTAAATGTACAGCATAATACAAAAAAATGCATCTTATTTGGTACAAAATGTGTATGGAAATGGAGGCTAGATTCCTACTCAAAGTGGAGGTGATACGTATATTTTCAAACAAGGAGGTGCTAAGACATATCTTCGAACAAACTGGTGCTAGAAGACATTTTCAAATAAACTGGTCCTCGGGGAAATCTTCGATCTTGAGGTGTGTTGACCAAGGTTACAATCTAAAATGTGACTTTTGGAGATAACAAGATACTTGTAACGTGGAAGATTGTCAGAATTTTGTGCACTAAACTAGTCTCATTGGCAATCATACACATCTCCTTACTTTTATAATATAAACTATTTTTCCAATGTTCTTCAACTTCATTCTTTGTTTGGACTTTTAAAGTTTTTCGATTGAGGAGTTTGTTGTAGACAAAATTATATACCTTGTATATCTGATGAGTTTTCCGATTAGAACTTTGTAAAACATGAAGATGTACTAGTACAGGCATCGTTAACCTAATAACAAGAAAACAGTTTAATTTTGAGAGCAGGTTGATTTAGACAAATTATGTCTCATTGTCAAGCAGTTTAATTATCTAATATTTATGTAAAAAAACACGTTTTTTTCTAAATGAATATATTCTGGGGAAAGAAATGCTGTGCATAACTACGCACGAGCCTAGCGTAGTGCAGGTCAGCCAATTATGTAACAGGTGACGACAGATAACTATATCGTGCTAAACGAAGTACATTTTGTATTATAATTTATAATCTTTGTACCTGTACATAGGGCTTTCATTCATAACCAGTGTAAAATATTATTAATAGGTAACGTCATTTAAAAAAACACTTTACACGTGTTTTTTTCCCTTTTATTTGACAAATGTATTTCTGAAACATGTAACATGAAACTTGACTCGGACTTCTTTTAAACTGGGTTTAAATATGCATATTGCTGTATGTTTGTTTCTTCTACATTGCTATAGGTATAGGGGAGGGTTGGGATCTCACAAAACATATTCAATCCTGTCGCATTTTTGCGCCTGGCCAAGTCAGGAGCCTCTGGTCGTTGTTGGTCTTGTATATTTTTTTTAAATTTTAGTTCATTTATATGTTAATAGAGTTGAATGTGACTTCCATTTTCACTGAACTAGTACACAATTTTGGCAAGGGACAAGATGAAGCCCTCCTCTGGATACGGGATTTTATCGCTGTGTTGAAGACCCATTGGTTACCTATGGCTGTTTTCTGCTCTTTGGTGGATTTGTTGTCTCTTTCTTACCCCAGGAGTAGATTACCTTAGCCGTATTTGGCACAACTTTTGGGAATTTTGGTCCTCAATGCTCTTCAACTTTGTATTTGTTTGGCTTTTTAACTATTTTGATCTGAGCGTCACTGATGAGTCTTATGTAGACGAAACGCGCGTCTGGCGTATGAAATTATAATCCTGGTACTTTTGATAAATATTTACACCACTGGGTCGATGCCACTGCTGGTGGACGTTTCGTCCCCGAGGGTATCACCAGCCCAGTAGTCAGCACTTCGGTGTTGACATGAATATCAATTATATGGTCATTTTTATAAATTTTCTGTTTACAAAACTTTTAAATTTTACGAAAAAAAAAAAGGATTTTCTTACCCCAGGAGTAGATTACCTTAGCCGTATTTGGCACAACTTTTGGGAATTTTGGGTCCTTAATGCTCTTCAACTTTGTATTTGTTTGGCTTTTTAACTATTTTGATCTGAGCGTCACTGATGAGTCTTATGTAGACGAAACGCGCGTCTAGCGTATAAAATTATAATCCTGGTACTTTTGATAAATATTTACACCACTGGGTCGATGCCACTGCTGGTGGACGTTTCGTCCCCGAGGGTATCACCAGCCCAGTAGTCAGCACTTCGGTGTTGACATGAATATCAATTATATGGTCATTTTTATAAATTTTCTGTTTACAAAACTTTTAAATTTTTCGAAAAACTAAGGATTTTCTTACCCCAGGAGTAGATTACCTTAGCCGTATTTGGCACAACTTTTGGGAATTTTGGGTCCTCAATGCTCTTCAACTTTCTATTTGTTTGGCTTTTTAACTATTTTGATCTGCGCGTCACTGATGAGTCTTATGTAGACGAAACACGCGTCTGGCGTATAAAATTATTATCCTGGTACTTTTGATAAATATTTGATACATTTCCTAATCCCATTCTCATCTCAAATCTATGTATATTTTATGGATTATACAAAATCCATTATTTTACAATTACTTAAACAAAGATATTTGCAAGCTCTAAAACTAAATTTGCAAATTTTATTCAGATATTTTTCAGTATTGCATAATTGATCCTTTTCTTTTCTTAAGAATATCTACACGTGTGCCACATTTTTTAATCCAGATGTTTTAATTCAAAGCAAACCCTTTTTTGGCTTTGTTTGTCTACGCATGAAAGTAACATCCCAATTGCACCAGAACAACTTGTGCAAATGAAATCACCAAGCTTAAAAAAAATAAAAAATGGTGTATTTTATATAAAAAGTTACCCACTAATAGTTGAATACGTCCTTACTTATTTCTTTTAACTTGCTTAATCAAACAAAAGCATTGTTTAATAAACTACGATGTTGTCAACATCTGCATACATTACATATGTATCTAAGGTCATTATGTAAATATTTACTTTGTATTATATATTCATTGTCCATATTGTCGTGTTTTGTCTAGGAATGTATAAATACATCCAAGTCCTTGGGGGTAACCAGCACAAACAAAATACATCCAAGTCCTTGGGGGTAACCTAGCACTAGAAAAATACATCCAAGTCCTTGGAGGTAACCAGCACTAACAAAATACATCCAAGTCCTTGGGGGTAACCCATTTTATTTTACAATTCATCATCATTCCATACTGATCATAAGGAATAACATTCAACATGTAGTTTAAGATATAAAAAGGAGATGTTGTCTGATTGCCAATGAGACAACTTTCTGCCAGAGTTTAAATGGTGTAGATGTTAGCAGTTAGGGACAACCATACGGCCTTCAGCGTTGAGAAAAATATCTTATAGTCGGCTATTAAAGGCTTCCTCATGAAAAAAAAAATAATTCTGGGAAAACTAAAGGCATAATTTTATTTAAGGGTTGACTGTTATATCTTTTCTGATATGGCGAAATAACATAAGAATAAAATCCAATAAAACGTAAATTTTTAAAATTACTTAACTACAAACAGCAAAATCCTTATCAAATGACAAATATCGAATTCTCAAATACATCAAACGAGCGGAGAACAACTGTCATATGTTTGACTTGGTACGGGTATTTCCTTACGTAGAAAATGGTGGATGAAATCTGGTTTTATAGCTAGCTAAAACTCTCACTTGTATAACAGCCGCATAAAATGCCATTGTATTGACAACAAATGTTAGCAAAGCAAACAGACATGTAAGGAAGAATGTAAAATAATTAAGGTAAGATAGTCAACATTGTGTTGTAACTTAATCACTTAAAAATAAACACAACAATAGCAACAACGAAAAACAAAACATGTAGATACTCTATACACAAAGAATATAAGAAAAAATGAAACACAGGAATACAAAAATATCCATAGCACAAAACTACAATGGTAGGATGCAAATATAAAGAGAATGCTTCATGACATGCGTGCAGAAGATATACTTTTTTTTCGACCAATTTACATACTGGATTTGCTAGTTTGCTTATGCGATTTATTAAGAAATAAATCATCATATGAAAAGAACACCTAGTATTTTATTATAAGGAACAGATGCACTGATAAATATTTAAAGCATAGTTGATGTACCTGTGTGGAAGTTAAGAATGCCAACAAGTCTTGACTTGACGTTTTAGATTGACACCTGTCATTTATAAGGAACTAAATAAGTCACAGTGTGTCAATAAAATATGCCCCAATTAATAATATATTTAACTTGATTAAATCAATTGTTAGGACTTTAATTTCATGGTGGTTACAATTAAAAATTAAAGGACTTGGGGATGGTCTTAATGCAGATGCGTTCAGAATACAAATTATATATATATGGAATTGTATGTTTATATACTTTTTTTAAATTTTTTCCCGCAGTAATGAGAATAGCGCTTTATGGCAGATTATTTTTTTGTTACCGGATAGACTATTTCTGGTATTACTAGTATTTAGTATGTAATTATAGAGTCGAAAAATTCAAAAACAATATATTTAAGTAACGTTGAAACAGGGGGTGACGCCTTGATTTCCTGAATTTCGAATTATAAAGTTTCTTGTTTTTGCTTTTTTTTCAGGTTACTGAACTGCACTAGTCTAAAATTAAGACACACACTAAAATTTTATTCGTGTCAGATTACAAAAGTAAACGTAAATGGACGTTACAAAACATTTTGATCTATAAAAATGGCACAACCTAAACTTTAAATTCGCCTTTTTTGTGATTATAACTTTATCAAATCTTGATATGTTATGGAACAAAAAAAAGTTATTACACACTTTTGTGAATTGCGTACGGACACCATGTCTTTTTGCAACTTCCTATGGCAGATTTTACTATGTTTGGTTCTTATATCTTTTAAGATTGTATCTTTGACTTTTAAAAGTGTTGTTCGTGAGCCTACATAATGAAGCTATTCCAGAAACAATTGTAGTCACCGCTGGAATCATTATTAGCTATTTTCCTCTTGTAATTATTTAATATATACAAAATTCAAACGAATCCACATATTTAAAAAAAACCAGAGGTAATTTTAAAAATCGAATGTGAATCACTTTAGAAATAATACTTAATTGTTTAAAAATATTAAAAATATAAACAAATATAACGAACTCCAAGGAAACAAAAGAGGGTAGTACATACAACCTCACAAAATATAGCGTGGACTTTTTCAACCAGTGGTTACAATGGAAAACAACTGTCTAATTCTTTGTTTGGTACATGGATCCAAGAAAATGGTAAAAACTTAAAGAATCCTGGAAAAGATAAAAAGATTAAAACAAATATTTTAATGGATATTCTATCTTGCATAAAATGAAATTTATATTTTGCGATGATAAAAGCAAATGGGACTTACAAGCTTGCAAAATGTTTCGTCCATTTGTGTTACAAAATATTATGTGAGGACTTCTAATTCTAGTGTTCTGAATAGATACTGCACAACTGTGATATTAGTTTTGAAGGAGGACAATAATCAAGAAAGAACACGTGGTTAAAACAGTTACAACCGCTGGTACATCGATGTATATTTAAACCTTGGTTGATGTATACGTTGGAAGTTATGAATATCAAACCTTCTCGTCATGACGTTTGGATTGATGCCTGCATTTAAAAGGGAAATACATGAACTACAGTTTGTCAATAAAATATATGTCCCAATTAACTATTTATATGACATGATTGAGTCATTTGTTGGGATCTCAATGTCAGACGGTGTTAATTTTTTAAATTTAAGGACTTTTAATGCCGATATATACAGAATACAAATTGTAAATGGGATTGTGCCTAGAATTTTATTTAATTTTCAGTTACAACAAAAAGGCATAATGTAAGATATCTTTTGATAGCGGAGGGGGTACTCTTTGCAAATTCATATAGGGAAGAAAATGTATATACATCACATTTAGGTAACGCTTAAAGACAGTGAAGCCATGGTTTTTAGTCGTATTAGATAACACAATATAACCGTTTATTGGCATCGTACAACATTTTTTGTCACATCTTAAACTTAACATTGACCGTTTTGTGTTTGTTCACTTTCAAAACTTTGTCGAGTACATGTACTGTACACAAGCAAGCTTTAGGCTATAACATGAACTTTTGTCTTCCGCGTAAGACTATTTCCTATCTGTTTCGCAACTTCTAATGGCAAATGTCTTCTTTATAACGATTTGACCATTTTAAAAATCTGAATATACAAATGGACTAACAAAACAATTTGAAAATAGAATTCAAAACTTTGCTAAAACCTTATTGATTAAATATTTTGCATGCTACAAAATGAAAAAAACTTACAAGCAATCCTATACTAAACGAATTATTTCGACAACTTGCAAAACTATGAAATTTGTTGGGACTTGCTACTCTTGTTTTCTGGTTAGATTGTTCACACTCCTTGTTATGACGTTTGAATTGATGTCTGTGCTTAATATGGAAATAAATAAACCACAGTTTGCTATTAAATTTTGCCCCAGTTAACTACATTTATATATAACCTGATTAAGTCGTTTGTAGAGACCTTAATGTCAGGGGTTGTTCATTTAAAAACTTTAAGGATGTAGGGGATGGTTTCAATGCAAATACGTTCAGATTTAAAATTACATTTTTGATTGTATGCTTTCAAAAAGTTATGAGAATAGAGCCTTTTGAACACATTGTTGACCGGATATCCGATTGTTGTTTTTGTTTATCAACTAAATATAGAGTATAAAAGTTAAATATACCACGCCAAGTCATGCTGAAACAGAGAAAGACGCCTTCGGTTCCTGCATTTTGATATGTAGATTTTTTTTCGTATTTTATGTATGTGTAGGTTACTGAACTGCATACACCCTTTTGTGATAAGACACAGATATTGATGATTACAGAAGTAAAAATATTGGATGTTTTAAATAATATTTTGTCAAACAATTCCTTATCTTCAATAGCCAATATATGCTCTGCTGAAACTGAGAACACATCCTCAAAAACTTCTTTGGAATATGGTTTGGAAACTAACATCACTATTCAAGAAGATGAAATAATCGGAAAGAATGAAAACAATGTACCAGGAACAACGAATATGTGATCGAATTAAGTGAGTTATTTGCAAAATAATCAGCAGTAACAAGAAAGACCAATTTTGAAAATTAATATAAAAAGAAAATATGATATTATTTTCAATTATACAACTCTTAAAAAGGGACAAAATTGACACAAAAATAAAGAACTATAAGTTACCGTACGGCCTTCATAAACGAGCAAAATGCATACCGCACAGTCAGTTATAAAAGGCCCCGAAATGACATAAGTAAAACCATTCACACAGTCTAATGTAATGTACAAACTAATGAACGAAAAATAAACCAGTGCGATAGCAACAAACGACAACCACTGAGTTACAGAATCCTGACTCGAGACAGTCATATACAGAATGTATGATGGTTATACAATTCTTCATTTCCACAATCGATGTCCAATGAGACTATAGAACGACACTATATTGGTTTAAAAAGTGGAGAAGGAAGTACTTTCATGAGATATAAAAAGCAAAAGACTTCTAACAAACATAGAAGACGGATTATTGAAAAAAGTGAGGGGCATATCATTTTTAATTTGTATTCAAAATCTTTTGAAATGACGATGTTTTGCCTGTCGATATGCTTCAATGCAGTCATTGATTTATCGTTATATATTCGGCAGTAGTAGTTGTTTCATCAACCAGCTTTCACTGTTTGTGAGCATATAATAATGAGGGTTATGAGTGATTCTCTTTCACTAAATGATGCCATCTGAAGCATTGATTCGATAACTGAAGTTTGTTTAGATGAATTTTATTGATTCGTTATTTTTACACCATGCCCTTGTCTAGTAAGTTATACATTGTTTAGAGATATGACAACAGTGCCTCCTTTTTAAATGTTTACATCTTTTTTCCAAAGGGTCTTTTGAAGCTTGCCTTTCACTATTGAGCAACACGACGGGTGCCACATATGGAGCAGGATTTGCTTATACCCGTCCGGAGCACCTGAGATCACCCCAAGTTTTTGGTGGGGTTCGTGTTGCTCAGTCTTTATTGTTGTGTCATGTGTAAACATATTTGTCTGCTTGTCTTTTTCAAATTTAGTCATGGCGTTGTCAGTTTATTTTCGATCTATGAGTTTGACTGTCCCTTTGGTATCTTTCGCCCCTCTTGAGGGTAAACCTGTTGCTGCAGCCCATATAGCCCCGTTCACGTTTTTCATCATGTGTTTATTCTATAAATATTTAATACATTTTAACAAGCCATGCTATCAAGCAGTGTTTTGCATTAAAAAATGACAGTGCATGCTCTATTGACATTCCATTTGCGTCAGTAAACATTAATGATATCAAGTGAAACAATTATAAATGACATTTGAGGGTTTTACTGGAATAAATACATGTAAATCAGTGCGAAAACTAATATTGAATAAAAAATAGACTTCTATTGTTTAAACATATTTTTGCGCTTTTTAACTTTGTACTTGTTTGGCTTTATAAATATTTTGATATGAGCGTCACTGACGAGTCTTATGTAGGCGAAACGCACGTTTGGCGTACTAAATAAACTCATCAAAGATACCAAAAAATCAAAAATGGTTAAAAAGGCCAAAATAAAGTACGAAATTGAAGAGCATTGAGGACCAAAATTTCCTAAAAGTTTTGCCAAATACAGCTAAGGTAATCTATTCCTGCGGTAGAAAAGCTTTAGTATTTCAAAAATTGTAAATTTTGTTCACAGTTAATTTATAATTATGAACATATCAATGATAATTCTAGTAAAATTATAATCCTGGTACCTTTGATAAATATTTAATAGAGGTAATATGCATTTGTGCACCTACTTCAGAGGTAAAGTAAAGTTTATATCATCATATGTAGTACAACAATATTTCATTTAAAAAAAATATATCATGCAATGTAACAATAATTGCATACAAGCAAAAGGTGGGAAAAAGATTCATCAACTTGATTTAATAAATACGACACTACCAAGAAAATGAATTCCACTTACTACTACACCCTGGCCTTTGTAAGTCTTGAAGATTTTTTTTAAAATTTTAGTTCATTTATATGTTTTTGAGTTTAGTATGACAACCATTTTCAATGAAGTGGTACACATGTTTATCTAATGTCCAGCTGAAGCCTTTCTCCTTGTGCGGTATTATTATCTCGGTTTGTGGAACCCCTATTGGTGAACTTTGGCTGTTTTCTGCTCTTTGATCGGGATGTTGTCTCTTACACATGCCCAATGTTAATTGTAAATTTAATGTTTGGTTTTAGCATCAAATTAATAATTATACAAAGTCTCCAGCATTATTTTAAGTGATTTCACAAGATGCATAATAATTTCAGACTTTTCAGAAAGTCATTAAAAATGGCTACTTGTGATTTTACAAAATCTTAAAATTTATATCTTATGGTCAGATCATATGTTTTCGTATGTAATATGAATTCGTATTGTGCATGATGTTTAATAGATGTGACACCACAATGCACTCTTAATAGCACGATAACCCATGAGACGAGGATATAGATTATACAAAATCGCCTTATTACACATTTACTAAAACATATAATCCAGCTAGCTCTTAAACTGCGTTCGAAAGTTATTTTCAGTGTTTAATACTGCCAAATTGACCCTTTCTTTTCTGTTGTATATATACACGTGTGCCATATTTGATAACACGGATGTTTTAATTAAAGTGTACCATTCCGTTCTTTTTGTGCCTTTGTTTGTTTTTGCGTGAAATTGATGTCCCATGGACAGCGTCATTCTTCACACAGAATAAATAACTATTAGTTTATTTTATATCAAAATGCATCCGCTTTTAGAGGAATATCCTTATATATCATTTTAGCTTGCTTAATCAAATAATAGCTTTGTTTAATAAACTACTATGTTGTCAACATGTGCATATTTATATATATATCTAAAGGTCATTATGTAAATATTTACTTTGCATTATATATTCATTGTCCATATTGTCTTGTTATGTCTGGAAATGTATAAATAACACCAGGTCATTTGGGGTAACCAGCACTAACAAAACACATTTTTCACAATTCATCATCATAAAGAGTACAATTCAACATGTAGCTTAAGATAAAAATAGGGAGATGTGGTATGATTGCCAATTAGTTCAAATGAAATAGACGCAGGCAATTAAGAGCAACCGTTCAACAATGAGAAAAGTAACCTACCGTATAGCTGGCTATTAAAGACATGAAAAGATATAAACAATTCAATTCAGAAAACTATTGGCATAATATTTTTAAAGAACGACTGCTATATTTTTTTTTCTGTTTATGACGAAATTACTGAAGAAGAAAACGTGTACAATTTAATTAAACTTAAAATAACAAAAGTACTGAACCCCAAAGAATATTCTCAACGGCAAGTCCCGTATCAAATGACAAAATATCGGAAGCCCAAAATACATCAAACGAACGGAAAACAACTGTCATATTCCTGTCTTGGTACGGAAATTTCCTTATGTCGAAGATGGTGGAATAAATCTGGTGTTTTATAGCTAGTTGAAACTATCTCATGTACTACAGCCGTATAAAATGACATTGTATTGACAACATAGTGTTTGCAAAACAAACAGACATCTGAGACAAAATGTCAAAAATTGTGGTGAAGCAGTAAACGCTGTGCTATTACTTAATCACTTTAAAAACACAAATGTTACAACAACGAAAAAACTAAATGACACGTAGATACTATTTAGACATGTTAGACAAAGAACATAGGCAAAAATAAAATACAGGAATGCAAAAACTGTTCTTTGCACTTAGTTACAATGGTTGTATGTAAATATAAAGAAAGCCTTCGTGACATATACTTGCAGATAATATACTCATTTGTTCGACCATTTTAGATACAATAAAACTTGTGTGGATTTGCCAGTCTGTTCGAACCCGAGGTACTATTACAAAATGTGACTATCGTACGAAAAACCACCGCAATTGTAATTAGCAACTACACTGATAAATTTTTAAAACATGGTTGATGTACCTGTGTGGAAGTTAAGAATGCCAACAGTTCTTTACTTGACGTTTTGATTTATACCTGTCATTGATAAGAAAATAAATAATTCACATTGTGTCAATAAAATATGCCCAACTTATTGATATATTTAACTTGATTAAATCATTTGTTGAGACTTTATTGGCATAAAACTCCATTGTATTGACAACAAATTGTTAGCAGAGTGAACAGAAATCTTAGGATAAATGTCAAAAACTGTTTTCGACCATTTAAGATACAATCAAACGTAAGCGGATTTGCCAGTCTGCTCAGAACCCGAAGTACATGCGATATATTACGAAATGTGAAGATCGTACGAACAGAACACATATAATTAGATGGAACAGCTGAACTGACAAGTTTTTAAAACATGGTTGATGTACCTATGTGGAAGCTGAGATTGCCAACAGTTCTTTACCTGACGTTTTAGATTGACACCTGTCGTTTATAAGGAACTAAACAAGACACAATGTGTCAATAAAATATGCTCTAATTAATGATATATTTGACTTGATTAAATCAATTGTTGGGACTTTAATGTCATATGTGGTTAATATTAAAAATTAAAGGACTTGGTGATGGTTTTATTGCAGATTCGTTCAAAAACAAACTATATATGGAATTGTATGTTCAAATACTTTTATTTAAAAATGTAACTGTAATGAGAATAGAGCTATATGACATATTATGTTTTTGGTACCGGATGGGCCATTCCAGTAACTTAGAAACAGGGAGTGACGCCTTGGTTTCCTGTATTTCGAATGTTACAGTTTCCTGTTTTTGCTTTCTTTTAGGTTACTGAACTGCACTCGTTTAAAATTAAGACAATTTCTATAATTTTACTCATGCCAGATTACAAAAGTAAACGTATTTTGACACTGCATAAGTTTTTTGTCTATAGAAATCTCATAAAACTTGGAATTGCTGTTTTGTGATTATGACTTTCCCAAACCTTGATTTCTAATTGAACTAAAGAAACTATTAGACACTTTTGTGTATTGCATACGAACACCATGTCTTTTTGCAACTTTCTATGGCAGGTTTAATTTTTCTTGGTTCTAATATCTAAATATCCTGATGAAGCTATCTATTCCAGATGAAATTGTAGTCACCACGTGAATCATAACTAGCCCTTTCTTACATGGAATTATTCAAAATATACAATATTCAAAATAATCCACATCTCTAAAGAAAACAGAGGGCACTATGAGCGGAATTATTTGTGATATGATTTAAAATAGAATTGATCAAGAATTAAAAAAAAAAAAACAACCAAAAAAACAATGACACATCTCTTTAGAAATAATACATTATTTGTTTAAAGATGTAAACAAATATAACGATTTTCAAGGTAACTTCCATAAAACCTGAAAAATTCTAACATTGGACTATGTTAAATATTAGATAAAGTAAAAGAATAAGACTTTAGGTACCAGCGGAAAGAATGGCAAACAACTGTCACATTTCTGACATGGTAAACGCATCCTAGAAAATGGTAAATATGCGTAAGAACAGTTGCAAACTGTGGTTCAACAATGTGTCTTTAAACCTTGTTTGATGTATATGTTGGAAGTTAAGAATATCGACACTTCTCGTGATGACGTTTGGATTGATTATAGTTATCAAAGGTACCAGGATTATAATTTAATACACCAGACGCGCCTTTCGTCTGCATAAGACTCATGAGTGACGCTCAGATAAAAAAAGTTATAAAGCCAAACAAGTAGAAAGTTGAAGAGCATTGAGGACTTAATATTAAAAAAAGGTGTGCCAAATACGGCCACGGTAATGCCTGTATTTTACAGGGAAATATATATGAACCATATTTTGTCAATAGAATATGTCCCAATTACCAATATATATGACATGATTAAGTCATTTGTTGGGACCTTAATGTCAGGCGGTGTTAATATCATAACGTTGAGGACTTTTGTATGGTTTAAATGCCGATATACACAGAATGCAAATTGCAATTGGGATGTGTCATGAATTTTATTTAATTTTCTGTTACAAGAAAAAGTCTAAATGAAAGATTTCTTTTGGTAAGTGGAGGTGATATGTTTTTTTTAGTAAATGTATATCAATGGAAAAATACGATTTACCATCTTTAGGTAACGTTGAAACAAAGTATGAAGCATTGGTTTCCTCTATTTTGCATGAAACATTTCTTTTCTGTTTGTTGTTGCTTTTAATTAAAGTCACTGAATTGCAGCATGCGTTTAAATTCAAGCGAATACTATATATTTTAAAAAGTAAATGTCTATAGGCATTGTAAAACATTTTTGTTTGTGAAATGTTACAATTTACACATTGTCATTGCCCTTGTTTGTGTTTTGTTAGGTTTCAAAACTTTGATTCTTTCCTAGTACACAAGCAAGGCTATGTAAGAAACTTGTGTCTCACGTGCAACATCATATCCTTGCGGAACTTCTTATTGCAAATTTGTGCTTTAGCGATTTGGCCATTTGGAAATTCTGAAAATACCATCGGCCGATCATGGACTATCATAACAATTTTACACAGGATTCCTAACCTTGTTAAAATCGGATTAACTGAATAGTTTGCGGGTTACAAAAGGAAATACAGCTTACTTTCATGAATATGACCTACCGAATTAGACTATTTACCGGATTTGTAATCACATAAGCAACACGACGGGTGCCACATGTGGAGCAGGATCTGCTTACCCTTCCGGAGCACCTGAGATCACCCCTAGTTTTTGGTGGGGTTCGTGTTGTTTATTCTTTAGTTTTCTATGTTGTGTCATGTGTACTATTGTTTTTCTGTTTTTCTTTTTCATTTTTAGCCATGGCGTTGTCAGTTTGTTTTAGATTTATGAGTTTGACTGTCCCTTTGGTATCTTTCGTCCCTCTTTTACAAGCAATCTAATAATTGAAAAATTATTTCGACCATTGCGAAACAGCAATATATGTACGGACTTTCTTCTCTAGTTTTCTGGTTAGAACATGCACACTCCTTTGATAATTTTTGAAATAAGACACAAATGAAGCAAGAACTTTTAATACAACACTGGTTGCCATTGGTATCTGTCAAGCTTGCATTAGAAAACATGTGTGGATGTTAAAAATGCGAAGAGTTTTTGTTATGACGTTTGGATTGATGTCTGTTTTATATGGAAATAAAAACCACAGTTTGCCATTAAAAAATGCCCCAGTTAACTACTTTAATATATAACCTGATTAAGTCGTTTGTAGAGACCTTAATGTCAGGGGTTGTTCATTTCAAAACTTTAAGGATGTAGGGGATGGTTTTAATGACATAACTTTCAGATTTAAAATTACATTTGTGATTGTATCCTTTCAAACAGTTATGAGAATAGAGCCTTTTGAACACATTGTTGACCGGATATCCGATTATTGTTTTTGTTTACCAACTAAATATAGAGGCTAACAATTAAATATACCACGCCAAGTCACGCTGAAACAGAGAAAGACGCCTTCGGTTCCTGTATTTTGATATGTAGATTTTTTCTTTCGTATTTTATATATGTGTAGGTTACTGAACTGCATACACCCTTTTGTGATAAGACACAGATATTGATGATTACAGAAGTAAAAATATTGGATGTTTTAAAAAATATTTTGTCAAACAATTCCTTATCTTCAATAACCAATATATGCTCCGCTGAAACTGAGAACACATCCTCAAAAACTTCTTTGGAATATGTTTTGGAAACTAACATTACTATTCAAGAAGATGAAATAATCGGAAAGAATGAAAACAATGTACCAGGAACAACGAATATGTGATCGAATTAAGTGACTTATTTGCAAAATAATCAGCAGTAACAAGAAAGACCAGTTTTGAAAATTTATATAAAAGAAGATATGATATTATTTTCATTTATACAACTCTTAAAAAGAGACTAAATTGACACAAAAATAAATAACTATTGGTGACCGTACGGCCTTCAACAACGAACAAAACCCATACCACACAATCAGCTATAAGAGGCCACGAAATGACATAAGTAAAACCATTGACACAATAATGAACAGGAAAATAGACAGCAACAAACGACAACCACTTAGTTACAGCTCCTGACGCGGACCAGGCATATACAGAATATATGATGGTTCCACAGTTCTCCATTTTCCACCACCGATAGTCAATGAGTCGATAGAAAGACACTATATAGGTATAAAAGGGGAGAAGAAAGTACGTACTTACACGAGATATAAAAAGCAAAAGACTTCTAAAAAATATGTGCGGTCTGCAACATTTTCATTTAGCTATTAATCGTTTAAAAGATCCTGTTTAATTTGTTTTAACCTATTGAAGTAAAACCTATTTACTTAATCATTAACTACAAACATAGACTAATGATAACGGAGAAAGGAAGGGGTCATCATTTTCCTTTTTTTCCCTTTTGTCTTTCTATATGCTACAATATAGTCAATGAATTATCGTAATATATTCTGCAGTAGTATTTTTTTCATTAACCAGCTATTAATGTTTGTGAGCATTATAATGCGGTTGATGAGTGCTTCTTTTTCACTTTTAAATGATGCCGTATGATTCGATAACTGGAGTTTGTTAAATGAATTTTATTGTTTCGTTTTTTTCACACAATGCTCTAGATAAGAAAAGTAACAATTGTTTATAGATATAATATCAGTGACGTGTATTGCTGTGCAATGTCCAATATCGCATTAATCTAATGATTGTCCATGCTTAACTCGATTAAACTCTTTGTGCCCCTTTTTAACTTTTTACATCTTGTTTTCAAAGGGTCTTTTGAAGCTTGCATTTCATTTTTGAGGCTGTACCCGTTGCTGAAGCCCATACACGTTTTCATCATGTGTTTATTTATAGATGTTATTGTTGAACGATGCGTTCTATCTTACAGTGCAATGCATTACAAAAAATTACGATGCACTCTCTATGGAATTCCTTTTGCGTCAGTAAATATTAATAATATCAAGCGAAACAATAATAAATGACGTTTGAAGGTTTTACTGGAATAAATACATGTTAATCAGTGCGAAAAACTAATATCGAACAAAAAATAGACTGCTACAGTTTTTGTTTAAACATATTTTTAATGGAGGCAATATGCATTTGTGCACCTACTTCAGAGGTGAAGTACAGGTTATATCATCATATATAGTAGAACAATATTGCGTTTAAATTTATTTTATCATGCAATGTATCAGAAATTGCATACATGCATCATTGGGAAAATATTTCATCGTTTTAATTTAATAAATCCGACATTTAGAAATAAGTCCATTTGTTTGTCCGACAACAAATATATCTAAACTACTTTAAGATACCTCATGTATTTCCAACATTTCCCCTTCAACATAAGTGATTTGTCTTGTGTTAAAAAAGAAAAACTAACGTGTCAGACAATAAATTTAATTAGAAAAACGCTTCATGTTGTTCTGTCAAAAACATGCAAATTATTCAATTTCATATGCAAATTAACTTGACCCGAAATAATACAATGTAATTTAATGCAGGGACGACTTTATCACAGTTGATGTTGGTCATGATACGGTTCGTTGATTGATTTGTTTGGTCTGATTTCCGATCGGCGGGCCGATACGGACAAAATACTTCTAAAAGGAGCTGGCTCCACTTACAAATACACTTTAAGGTAAGAGCATATATATATTTTAATAATTACATATTAAACAAAAGGCACGCTTATGCCGGCGAAGTGGTTACATTCAATATTGGTATACATTTAATACTCATGCAAAGTTGACCCCAGATTGATTTTGCAAATCTTTTAGGTTCCTTTTGGCATAATGCCCTAACGTTTTTACGGAGTTTACATTCTTGAGTTTCTGATTTTCAAAATGTCTGGTTTAAACGACCCTCTAGCAAGTAAATCAAGAGAAGCACATTGAACTCTATGTATCTATAACGTTCTATTATCATTTATTATTGTTGCATATAATTACATTTCACGTAAAAAAACGTAAGATCACACCAAGGCATTTTAAAATAGCCGTCACAATGGCAAAATAAAAATAAAAACAAAACAAAAATCCATCAAACATTACACTGGACGGGACGGAAATACCTCAACAAAAAACCGGGAGGAAACTTAGTACTCCAGACAGGCCATAATATATTAACAACATGCAGAAATAAAATGAATAAAGAGTCACTATCTTTCCTATTAAAGAGATATGAAAACAAAAAGATGTGATATGTTTGCCAATTAGACAACTCTACATCAGAGATTAATCGACAAAAAATAGAAGATTGTGCAAAATGAATTAAGAAAATGTTGGGTATGGGTCAAGGAGAAATAAACAATTATAAAACAAAAGAGACTTAGCAGAAATGTAACTTAACCGTCTTGACCAATACACACGTGTTCATAAGTAGCTGTAATTGCATGATGTTTTTTTTATGAGGGTCTTTTTACTTTTTTTGTATAACATAGATTTAACTAGCCATTAAACATGTGGTTTTCATGACACACGACGCTTAAAATACACGATGTGACAAATGAAGACAGTAACTATCCATTACCAAAGCAAATATTTTTAATAGACCAACAATTTGGTATCTAAAACAAAAGATGACGGCCTGTGTTACACTTTTAATTTGCAAAACTAAAGATGTAAGGAAATTTGTACATTATATTGTGATGTCATCAAGCTCAATATGACATGATAAAACCTTCAACCTTTCAATTGAAAAATATGTCCATGAAAATTAAAAGATGATTCATAGTACTACTTGATTTATTTATTATAACAATTATAAACAATCAAACTCATATAAAAAAGCAATCAAATTGATAATATATGATAACATTTAATGAATTTGAACGCATCTCCAATTAACGATTTATGTTTACATTGTAATTATTTGTCATCTTTGTCATTGCCATATTAACATTTCTGTTAACTGAATTGGTATGTGTTTGGGTATATTTTTCAGAAAACAATGATGAAGTCAAAGATCACCCATTATGTTGCTTTTATGATTTTTTGTTTACGGATACTGTCGACTTCGGCTGATAGTAACGGTATGTACACCTTTTACATCTTATATTATATACCTGATAAAATAACAAACAAAGATAAGCCTCATTAGCACAAAACACCTTATCGATATTCCAAAATGACCCGAGAAACTGTCTCGCTTGAACCATTGACGTCATACAACAATCCCTTTTCACAGTTTGCTTAAGTCAGAAGTTCATCTACAAAATTTGACACTATAACAAGTATAATATTTCCCTTTCTTCCTCTGTAATGAGCAAAATGTTAAACTTTAAGTCAAAGAAAGACAACCAACGTCATGGTCAAAAGAGAACAGACGAAAAGAACATTATAACAACTTAAAAATCACATTGACCAATTTGGAGCATTTTTATGTAAATGAGATGCACCAGCTTCCACGAGTGCAGTCTGCGTAAATTACGTAATTCCCTAACTGTGACGTAAGGAAAAAGACATTTTGACGATAGACAAATACAGAAATTTGCACGAATATTAAAGTCATCTCAGCAAAGATGTAAGAGTTGGCATTGATAATCAACGAAAACTTTGAAATGAATGAAATGCTTCGATAGGACCAGAGGTCCCAGTTTCACCAGTGCAAACCTATGTGCGATTGTCCTGTTAAAATGATAATAAAACTTTCTTTGTAATAAATTGCACTTAAATAAAAACCTTTTATCAAGACAAAAATTTAGTCGGTTTGGTAAATCTGTGTTGCCTAATCTTAAAACATTGCATGGCAATCAATCTTGTTATGACCAATCAAAATATAGGGAGATATCCATAAAGTATATAAAAAAGTTCAAAGGCAAATTCATAAAACTGACAAATCTAACACTAACCTCATATCTCTTATTTGTATACAAGGTCAATATTGTAAATCAGCTGTAATTACAGTTTGTCATGTTCAATGGTGCATCATGACGCGAGTAATTGATAAAATACACTTAAGTTCAATCAGATAGAAATAAATGAATATTTAAATTTAGTAAAACGTTTTTTTATTTGCACAAATGATGAACTAAGTAATTGA